>NC_064641.1:386669266-386972297 GCF_023864345.2 Schistocerca serialis cubense | reverse complement strand
AATAAAGTTTCCCCTTCCTGGGACAATGAATTCACGGTGTTCTTATTTCAATTTCCAGGAGTGTAGATGAGCTTTAAAAATATTTTAGGAGTTCTTTAATAATGATATAGCCTAGTTTCAGAAAAAGATTTCACCCACTATTTCACGCCCATATGGTTAATTTTCAAAAATACTGGAACACATGTTTATTTCTCAGCAGCGCGGGGTAACCACGGGGTCTAAAGCGTCTTTTCACGGTCTCCGCGGCTCCCCTCGTCGGAGGTTCGAGTCCTCCCTCGGGCATGGTTGTGTGTGTTGTGCTTAACTTAAGTCAGTTTCAGTTAGATTAAGTAGTGCTTAAGCTTAGGGCCGATGACCTCAGCAGTTTGGTCCCATAAGACCTTACCACAAATTTCCAAACTTCTTTATTTCTGGCCGAGAAACCAAGTAGCATTTTTCGTAGTCTAGCTTCAAAACTGCCTTAATAGCGTCATTTTTAAAAAAAATCTTTATCCCCTATTTCACCCCTTTAGAGTTGGACTTTCGAAAAATGCCTTCTAAACGACGCCTGTAGTATACGATCCACACCGCCTCCAAATCAGTTTCAAGTTTCTATCAGCGATTTGGGCTGAGCGATGGTGAATCAGTCAGGACATTGCCTTATATGTATACAGATTATTCTGCAATTCTCACGCCTTTGATTTTATCTCAATGGTCATTGCTCACTATGTATCTGGAAGTCAACAAAATATCTAGGCTTTCGAAAGAGAAGGTTGGTAACTGAAATCTTGTGAAAAAATCTCCCCGCAACGGTACGTTTGGTTTTAATAATTGGTGCCTCAATTCGCTTGTTATACGCGCGGCACTCTTTCCCGTATTTCATGGTAATTCAAAACAAACTGCCTTTCATTGAACTTCTTCGGTGTCCTCAGTCAATCCTGTATTTCAGAAGAGGGCAGAGAAGTGTAGTAGAACTGTTGTATCTTCTAAGTGTTCTGTCAATAGAGCGCAGTCTTTAGGTCGCCCTCCCCACAATGTTTTCTATGTGACGGTTCCAATTTCAGTTGTTCATAATTGCAACTCCTTGGAGCGTAGTCGAATCTACAACCTTTAAACTTGCGTGCTTTGTGTTGCAACAGAAAATTAACGGAATTTTTTTAGTTCCCTTGTGGAGAACGACACACTTTTGATTGTTTAGTATCAATTAACACTTTTTGCGCCATACAGACCTTTTGTCTGCATTACTTTGCAATTCTTTTTAATCATCTGATGACTTTACTTGGTGTTAAGCTACAGCGTCATCTGCAAACACTGTAAGAAGGCTGATCAGATTGTCTCCTAAATCGCTTATATACACTACTGGCCATTAAAATTGCTACACCACGAAGATGACGTGCTACAGACGCGAAATTTAACCGACAGGAAGAAGATGCTCTGATATGAAACTGATTAGCTTTTCCAGAGCATTCACACAAGAATGGCGCCGGTGGCAAGACCTACAACGTGCTGACATGAGGAAAGTTTCCAACCGATTTCTCATACACAAACAGCAGTTGACCGACGTTGCCTGGTGAAACATTGTTGTGATGCCTCGTGTAAGGAGGAGAAATGCGTACCATCACGTTTCCGACTTTCATAAACGTCGGATTGTAGCCTATCGGAATTGCGGTTTATCGTATCGCGACATTGCTGCTCGCATTGGTCGAGATCTAATGACTGTCACCAAAATATGGAATCGGTGGATTCAGGAGGGTAATACGGAGCGCCGTGCTGGATCCCAACGGCCTCGTATCACTAGCAGTCGAGATGACAGGCATCTTATCCACATGACTGTAATGGATAGTGCAACTACGTCTCTGTCCCTTAGTCAACAGATGGGGACGTTTACAAGACGACAATAATCTGCACGAACAGTTTGACGATGTTTGCAGCATCATGGACTATCAGCTCGGAGACCATGGCTGCGGTTACCCTTGACGCTGCATCATAGAGAGGAGCACCTGCGATGGTGTACTCAACGACGAACCTGGGTGCACGAATGGCAAAACGACAATTTTTCGGATGAATCAAGGTTTTGTTTGCAGTATCACGATTATCGCATCCGTGTTTGGTGACATCGCGGTGAACGCACATTGGAAGCGTGTATTCGTCATCGCCATACTGGCGTATCACCTGGGCGTCACATTTTTCAGATCTCTCACCAACTGAAAACGTCTGGTCAATGGTGGCCGAGCAACTGGCTCGTCACAATACGCCAGTCACTACTCTTGATGAACTGTGGTATCGTGTTGAAGCTGCATGGGCAGCTGTACCTGTACACGCCATCCAAACTCTTTTTGACTCATTGCCGAGGCGCACCAAGGCAGCAGTCGAACACTTTCTGTATCCAGAAAGGCCCGTACAGGACCTACAAGATGCGGTTGTGCATTATCCTGCTGAAATGTACGGTTTCGCAGGGATCGAATGAAGGGTAGAGCCACGGGTCGTAACACATCTGAAATGTAACGTCCACTGTTCAAAGTGCCGTCAGTGCGAACAAGAGGTGACCGACACGTGTAACCAATGGCACCCCATACCACCCCATACCATCACACCGGGTGATACGCCAGTATGGCGATGACGAACACAGGCTTCCAATGTACGTTCACCGCGATGTCGCCAAACACGGATGCGACCATCATGATGCTGTAAACAGAACCTAGATTCATCTGAAAAAACGTTTTGCCATTCGTGCACCCAGGTTCGTCGTTGAGTACACCATCGCAGGCGCTCCTGTCTGTGGTGCAGCGTCAAGGGTAACCGCAGCCGTGGTCTCTGAGCTGATAGTCCATGCTGCTGCAAACGTCGTAGAACTGTTCGTGCAGATGGTTGTTGTCTTGCAAACGTCCCCATCTGTTGACTCAGGGATCGAGACGTGGCTGCACGATCCGTTACAGCCATGCGGATAAGATGCCTGTCATCTCGACTGCTAGTGATACGAGGCCGTTGGGGTCCAGCACGGCGTTTCGTATTACCCTCCTGAACCCACCGATTCCATATTTTGCCAACAGTCATTGGATCTCGACAACGCGATGTCGCGATACGATAAACCGCAATCGCGATAGGCTACAATCCGACGTTTATCAAAGTCGGAAACGTGATGGTACGCATTTCTCCTCCTTACACGAGGCATCACAACAACGTTTCACCAGGCAACGCCGGTCAACTGCTGTTTGTGTACGAGAAATCGATAGGAAACTAGGCAGCACGTTGTAGGTGTTGCCACCGGCGCCAGCCTTACGTGAATGATCTGAAAACCTAATCATTTGCATATCACAGCATCTTCTTCCTGTCGGTTAAATTTCGCGTCTGTAGCACGTCATCTTAGTGGTGTAGCAATTTTAATGGCCATTAGTGTATATAAACAGACAGAATACGGCGGTGCGGTCGGCAACGCCTATATAAGACAACAAGCGTTTGGCGCAGTTGTTAGATCGGTTACTGCGGTGAGGAATAGACTACAAGATGTCACGAGAAGCCTGTTTAAAACGAGGCAGGAAGTACTGTGTTGAAAATAGACATGCAGTAACAACAGAATGGGCTGGTCAGAAGAGGTCAGTGACTTCCAATATGGACTACTCGTTCAATATCACCTGAGTAACAGATCCATCAGGCGCGTTTCAACCCTTCTAAAGCTGTCAAAGTCGACTGTTGATGATGTGGCTGTGTAGTTACAAATGTGAAAGAAGAGCCACAGCTGAAACGAGACCAGACACACCTCATGTACTGACGGATATGGACCGTCGAAAATTGCGGAGTGTAATTGTAAAAAATCGCATGAAATCATCGGGAGGAGTCACTTGTGAGTTCTAAGATGAAGCAGTAGTCTAGCCAGCTCAGTGACTGTGGATACAAACAAATGAGAACTACATACAGTAGAACAACTCCTTGTAAGCCAGACATATCTAAAGTCAGTGATAAGCGACACTTTATGTGATGTTAAGAGTGCCGCCACTGGGCAGTAGATGACTGGAAACGAGGGCTTTGGAGTGATGAATCACATTATACCCTGTGGCAATCCGGTGGAACATTTTCGGTTTGGCGAATGCCTCGAACACGTTCTCTGCCATCACGTGAAGAGCCAAGAGTGAAGTACGGAGAGGTGGCAGTGTGGGTGTCTTTCGTGGTTACGGTGTGGTCCTCTTACTGTGCTTAAGAACACACTGTATGCGGAATGACATGTACGCATTTTACAGCGTTGAGTATAGCGTACAGTACGGGAAGAGTTCAGAGAAGATGATTTTCTGTATCAGTGAACCCCGTCTTAAAGGAATATCTGTGCCGACCGCTGTGGCCGAGCGGTTCTAGACGCTACAGTCTGGAACCGCACGACCGCTACGGTCGCAGGTTCGAATCCTGCCTCGGGCATGGATGTGTGTGATGTCCTTAGGTTAGTTAGGTTTAAGTAGTTCTAAGTTCTTGGGTTCTGATGACCTCAGATGTTAAGTCCCATAGTGCTCAGAGCCTTTTTTTTTTTTTTTTTTTTTTTTTTACATTCCGATGACCCCAAACCACTGCCATATGCGACTTCAGTGGTGTCAAGCGAGAGATCATTGGAGGGCGGATTGAAGGTCTGTCGTGTTTTCTGATTGAAACTGGTACTACCTCGGTGACAGTGATGGCCGTGTCTTGGTTAGAAAGGGGGCCTGCTGCCAACCTGACTGTGTGCTACTCGCACTGGACCTACACCTGAGTTATGGTCTGGGGTCCGATTTCGTATGACTGTAGAAGCAGTCTCCCGGTTATCCCAAGCACCGTGACTGCAAATTTTTACTTTAATCTGGTGATTCGATCTGTTGTGCTGCCATTCATGAGCAGCATTCCAGTGGATGTTTTCCAACAGGATAGCGCGCGTCCACATACCGCTGTTATAACCCAACTTGCTTTACGGAGTGTCGACTTTTTGCCTTGGCCTGCCCGGTCACCAGATCTGTCTCCAGTCGAGCACATATGGGACATCGTAGAACAACCCCAGCATCATCCACAAACAGCATTAACCGTCCCTGTATCGTCCAACCAAGTGCAACAGGCATGGAACTCCGTCCCACAAACTGAAATCCCTCCCCTGTACAACACAATGCATGCACTTTTGCATGCAACGTTCTGGCTGTTACAACGGTTATTAATATACCAGCATTTCACATTTGCAATGGATTCTCTCGGGCTTACATTAACCTGTGATCTTGCAATGTTAATCACTTCAATATGTTACCTAGACAAATGTATTCCCGAAATTTAATTACTCTATATTCATTAGTTTTTGGTGTTGCGATTTTTTGCATCAGTGTGTTTGAAGAGAGAGTGACACCTACTGAATATCTAGATAACTAATTATGTGTTGTTTGAACTAAAATATCAGAGACAGCGTCAGTGGTAATGATAGGTAGATAAAATACTTCCTCAGTTTCACCGGGGACAAAATTTTCCTCCCCAAAAATGTGTTTTTCCCGAAAATTGTGAAGCAAACTCTCAATCTAGTATCATTATTGTCAGCCGCCATTGCCAGCCGCTACGGCGAATAGTGGTCGGCGTTACTCGACAGTCTGCGCTCTCGAATGTAAGGACACGCGAAAAATGACGATACTTTTTTATATCAACTAACTTCCTCTTAATGCCGATACTTTTTTATTCGATAGTTTTCAGTTGATACTATTACTCGTATCATTACTTCATAACAGGCATTGTATCAAACGACCCTAGTAATGACTTATTACATTTTTGTTATTCACCTAAAAGTTTGGAAGCTTGACTACAGTTTCAACACATTCGACAACTGAACGTGCGAGGGGTCTGCAGGCCACAACTGAAAAGCTGCATGCTTCCAGGCGACATCGTGATTGTACGAAAACGTAGGTGACACCTCGGCGCCCTTGACAGCGTTTGGTTAGCAGTTCGTTCATTGGGTATCCCCTTGTTTTAATGGTTCAACTTGTTTTAGTGTTTTTGTTTAAAACAGTTTTAAGTGCAAGAATTACTGAATGAGCAGACAGTGAGAAGAGGCAGTACTTTAATAAACAGGATAACAATGAAGTGAGGTGCCATATCAGTAGGAAAACTGAGGATTTGAGAAAGTACTTTAGACGCAAGAGCGCCTATACCCTGGGGGCAAATGGGGTTGCGCGCACCACCCCCTTCCGCGCATATCTCGGTGAAAGGAAAAAAAAATAGTATCGTCAGGTGCTTTTCTTTGAACAAAATGATTTAAAAGCAGGTATTTCACAGGTTTTTAACAGGGTTGGAACAGGAACTTTTCTATGCCTGCTTAGAAGTCACCGTTCATGATAATCCATACCTCATAAGGGGACGTAGTCAACCCCCCCCCCCCCCCTCTCCCCGCCATCAACAAACTATCATACGGGTGCCCTCGTTCAAATGTACAAAGACATTTAAGAAAACGATCCGGAAATGTGGGGTTCGTAGGACAGAGCGGATCAGGTTGTGGTAAGGGGCCAAGGTCAGTTACTGTTAGTTATACAAGAACACACAACTTTATTGCACGAACCAATGCGCAGTTTTCTCTTTAAAACAACAAAGGTCAATTCACGGCTGAGGGCCCCAAGTAGTTTCTGCAGAATGACTCCATTTAAAACACCAGGATTTAGAGTAACGGCTGAACGCCTTACTTAAGTAAAATTGCAATATCTTCTCGGCTAAAGGCCGAAATAATATTTCAGATCAGCTGAGGAAATTCTTTAGAAACTAAGCGTTTACAATTTTCGGCTAAAGGCCATATTAATGAAAATTCAAATAAATTCTTCGCCTGAAAGCCCAATAAAATTTTTTTTACATAGTGAAAGACTCTTTAAAGATAAGCTTTTACACAGTATATCAAAAACATCTTAAGAAAACTTGAAGATCTTGTCAGCTGAAGGCCCAAACAATTACTCAAGAATAATTAAAGACCACCTTAAGATAAACATTTACAGAACACGGCTGAAGGCCGTTTCAAGAATTCAAGATAATTAAAGTGAAACCTTGCAGACAAGGATTTACATATTAAAGCCACAGATTCTGAAACAAACACAGCTGAGCGCCTAAATACAGAGCAACAAGAATTTTAAATAAAACACGGCTGAAGGCCTAGTCTAAAATAGTTCTCATGAAGTCGGCTGAAGGCCATGTACTGAGCATAAAACAGATAATATTAATAAACGGCTGAAGACCTTGCACAGTACCTGCGACCAAATAAAACGACAATCACAAACAACAAACAGTGGTGCTCAGAAATGTTCCAAGGGTCAGCCTGGGGAGGAAACCCTAACACCAGAGTAGGTGAGACAGGCAGCCGAGCCTAACACTAAATAATCGGGTGGCAGCATGACCTAGGGACTGCTGCCAAACCAGCCAACAACCTAATCAATTCCTCTGTCGCAACCGACCAAGTGCCTGCTCCAGTCCGCAGACAGCAGTGTCAGTGGAAATCACAGAAACTACACACAATTCCACGTAAACACACTTGCACAAGAACTTGAACAATCGTAAAAGCAATCACTGTGGAGCAATAAGGACGAATCAGTTCGATACACAGATAGTTTCCACAAGTGGTCGGCGACCAAACACACGTCGCCCGACTAGACAACCGATTGAACGGCCAACCCAGGTCGTTCTCACTCAAGTTACGTGTGTCGGCAATGGTCGGGCGAGTCTTGTCCGTCCGAAGCTGACTGCAGCTCCAACCCGACTCAACTCCATGTCCGTTCGGAATTCGGGGACATGGCGACCCGGGCACACTGGCTCGGACCCAACCACGCAGAGGTAACTCTTGCCCATTGGCCACGACACCTCGACACAAGGAAGGAACCGACCCACGTCCAGCAAGATGACCAACTGACGTGGCCCAAAAACTGTCAAAAGACCAAATATACGTCGATCGATGAGACGACCAACAGAACGACCAACCAGCGGTTGTCCCGCTCCAATCTCCTTCCGTCTGACAGATCATGTGTGTCGCCAGCGGTCAGCGAGCACTGGCTGGCCGCACCTCACTGACTGCACTGCTGGTCCGTCCCGCGACTGACTCCACAGCTGGTCCGTACGCAACTGAACTCCCGACACATGACGACCTGGAAATACCAATGGTGGCTCCAGAGATGGTACGACAGTGAGTTATCGATAAGCGCTGCAGCTGCTACTCACGGGCAGGTAAGGCAGGAAATTAGTGACACCAGTAAACGGAATAAGAAAACGATGCGGCAGTACCGTAAGAGAAGATGACAAACAATAAACGGCATGAGCACAAGCCGCGCACGGCTCAAATCCTGTTCAAAACAGCTAGCTAAAATTATTTAGCAAACAAAATCACGAGAGAGTGAATAGTGCGTTACATATTTTTAATAGGAATACAACATGGATCCGAAAAGGGTGCAAATTTAAAGATTATGTTGTTTTGAGATAATCGACTTTAAAAAATTACGGTACTAAGAAACTAACCGAGGAAACTACGTCGTAAATGTTTGCAATGAAATTAACCAGGATAAGCCTGACTGTCCAAAACAATCCGTTTTAAATATTTTTGTGAATTTGGGAGAGTTATGGGCTGCTATTTTTGAATTAGAGTTAAGCTTTTTTACCATGATATTCCAAAAATGGATCATCGGCGGAAAAATATACTTGTGCGCAAATCGTACAAATATCGATCTGATTCAAATCATTCTTTTCATATAGACTGCACTCTGAAGGACACCTCAGCGCAGTAATTTTGGACTCTTTATTTATTATCTCAGTTGAATGAGTCACAATATTAGAGTCGTAGCTGTTGATGTGTGTCCCAATATGCCCTGTAGTATAGAATTCCTGTGTAGCATGATACATGAAATGTAAAAGTTGTATTGTTTTTTGCTTTGTGATTACATCTACATCTACATACATACTCCGCAATCCACCATACGGTGCGTGGCGGAGGGTATCTCGTACCACAACTAGCATCTTCTCTCCCTGTTCCACTCCCAAACAGAACGAGGGAAAAATGACTGCCTATATACCTCTGCACGAGCCCTAATCTCTCTTATCTTATCTTTGTGGTCTTTCCGCGAAATGTGAGTTGGCGGCAGTAAATTGTACTGCAGTCAGCCTCAAATGCTGGTTCTCCAAATTTCCTCAGTAGCGATTCACGAAAAGAACGCCTACTTTCCTCTGGAGACTCCCACCCGAGTTCCTGAAGTATTTCCGTAACACTCGCGTGATGATCAAACCTACCAGTAACAAATCTAGCAGCCCGCCTCTGAACTGCTTCTATGTCCTCCCTCAATCCGACCTGATAGGGATCCCAAACGCTGGAGCAGTACTCAAGAATAGGTCGTGTTAGTGTTTTATAAGCGGTCTCCTTTACAGACGAACCACATCTTCCCAAAATTCCACCAATGCACCGAAGACGACTATCCGCCTTCCCCACAACTGCCATTACATGCTTGTCCCACTTCATATCGCTCTGCATTTTTAGACCCAAATATTTAACCGACGTGACTGTGTCAAGCGCTGCACTACTAATGGAGTATTCAAACATTACAGGATTCTTTTTCCTAGTCTTCTGCATTAATTTACATTTATCTATATTTAGAGTTAGCTGCCATTCTTTACGCCAGTCACAAATCCTGTCCAAGTCATCTTGTGTCCTCCTACAGTCACTCAACGACAACACCTTCCCGTACACCACAGCATCATCAGCAAACAGCCGCACATTGCTATCAACCCTATCCAAAAGATCATTTATATAGATAGAAAACAACAGCGGACCTACCTGCCACACTGCGGCACTCCAGATGATACCCTCACCTCCGATGAACACTCACCATCGAGGACTTCTTTTCGATTATCTTCATGTATGCTACACAGTACATCACGACTATGGACTCTGTAGTTTCCGTTAGTAGCATGTATAGTTCCTTCTGTCTATTTGGTATTGCCCCTGGATGATTGTTGAAAAACGAAGCCGGTCGGAACAAAGGTGTAAAATTCGATACCACAAAATTAACATGCTTTTGTTAGAATACGAAACCATACTTTTTTATAAAGCTTTCTATGATCCAGATGAATTTGGTTTCTTATTCTCCCAAATCCGAAACACATTTCGAAGTGAGCCTGTTCACCCCAAAGGCCAATAAATAGAAAAATAACATTGCTATTAATGTTCACGCCTTTCTGTAAGGTCCAAAATCTAAATATAAGCATAAGGCTAAGCAAATGCCTGTGACCACATATAATCTTGATTTTCATACTCGAACAGTCCAAACCGAGCGAGGTGGCGCAGTGTTTAGCACACTGGACTCGCATTCGGGAGGACGACGGTTCAATCCCGTCTTCGGCCATCCTGATTTAGGTTTTCCGTGATTTCCCTAAATCCTTTCAGGCAACTGCCGTGATGGTTCGTTTGAAAGGGCACGGCAGGTTTCCTTCCCTGACCCGAGCTTGCGCTCCGTCTCTAATGACCTCGTTGCCGACGGGACGCTAAACACTAATCTCCTCCTCCTCCTCGAACAGTCCAAGGGTATACTGCCGGTTCATAGTGTCCAACGGGCTCAATATTCCGGCGATCACAATAGTTAAGTCGTAGATGTTGGTGTGTGTCCCAGTACGCCTTGTAGTATGGCATCATTCGTCTGTAGCATGATGTATGAAGTGTAAAAGTTGTACTGTTTTTTTTTTATTACTTCTTTTCGATTATCTTCATGTATGATACACAGTACGTCACGACTATGGACTCTGTAGTTTCCGTCAGTAACATGTATAGTTCCTTCTGTCTATTTGGTATTGCCCCTGGATGATTGTTGAAAACCGAAACCGGTCGCCGGCCGGTGTGGCCGTACGGTTCTAGGCGCTTCAGTCTGGAACCGCGTGACCGCTACGGTCGCAGGTTCGAATCCTGCCTCGGGCATGGATGTGTGTGATGTCCTTAGGTTAGTTAGGTTTAAGTAGTTCTAAGTTCTAGGGGACTGATGACCACAGACGTTAAGTCCCATAGTGCTCAGAGCCATTTGAACCGAAACCGGTCGGAACAACAGGAGCTCAGCTCGTCAGCGCACCTGACGATGGCGACATGTCTGATCGCCGGAATATTGTGCCCGTTGGACACTATGAACCGGCAGTATACCCTTGGACTGTTCGAGCAACAAATAAGCCGGGAGAAACTGAAGAATCACTTGATTTTCGTATTTCTTTTTACAGTTATCATTTTTTTTCTTTTGAAATTGAAAATTGTTTCTATTCACCCCATTTTACGGTATCGTGTGGAAAAAGAGCAAAATAGGCGACCCGATGGGTGTACGCTTCGCTTATTAGTGAGAAGCTAGAGAGGCGGAAACAGAACGCAGCAGTGTAAAGAGCGCGGGTGAAGTCTTTCTTGTAAGTGCTGCGTGCGCGCAGGGCTGGAGCACGGCAGCACACTTCCTGGCTCGATTGGCGCCACGCGCGGCCGTCCCGCCATGCTGCTTTTCCCACTGGCTGTTTTTATTTTATTTCTCGCTGCAAAGTACCGGGCCCCTCCCGTCCTCGCCGGCCCCACAATGCGTCTCCAATTTCAACGCTCAATTAGGTGGCATTATTTGTGGACCTCGCGCGCCGTAGGGGCACGGCACATGTGCGAATAATACACAGCGCTCTTCACTCGGCAACGGAACGGAAGGGAAGGGAAGGGGCGGAAAAATTAAATCGATTTTTTTTCTCTCTCTCTCCCGAATAGCCGCTCGCGTCGCAGTTGGAAAAGGACGCGTCACCGAAAGGAAATATGGCACTTACCGCACCGTGGATGTTGCTGGCTCGTCAGCAGCGTAGCGTCTGAGAGCCGGTGTGTAGTGTGATAGAGAAACGTAGCTACGTGTCACATCGAGAGTGTGCGTCGCGTATCTTGACGTTTTGAACAAAGATAATATGCCCTATAAAAATCAACATCGACTGCTGTAATATTTCTGGCTTATTCAGCCATCATATTAGGCTCCAGGAAGCTATTCCCAGGGCAGTGGAGACGCAAGAAGTATAGAGATGACGCAATGTTGGATGAGGTACCGGTTCAAAAAAATGGTTCAAATGGCTCTGAGCACTAAGGCACTTAACATCTACGGTCATCAGTCCCCTACAACTTAGAACTACTTAAACCCAACTAACCTAGGGACATCACACAACACAACACCCAGTCATCACGAGGCAGAGAAAATCCCTGACCCCGCCGGGAATCGAACCCGGGAACCCGGGCGCGGGAAGCGAGAACGCTACCGCACGACCATGAGCTGCGGACGAAGTACCGGTGACAGATGTTAGATTCGGTACCACTCCCGTGAGAAAGACCGCCTGCATGATGCTGCTGCTCTGTGATTGGCTGCTGTGTTCAGCGGTAGGGCGCCAAAACGTTAAACTTTAGTTGCTATTATTAATTAAACCTGTCATCCAAGTTACTTAATTTTTTTAAATAAACATCTCTCAACAGCCAGCTATCAATCAGTCATTCCAAAATTATTAAAATCAAAGTATTACTAAAACAAAAGACTGACGATATTACTGCCGATGCAATTCGGTGGCGTTCGGGTCACGCCTTGCTGGCTTGGCGCGCGAAGTGTCTCGGGCAGTCCGGCTCTCCAGGTCTGACCGTTCCAGTAGACAGACATGTTGTCTGTTATAGCATTATTTGTTTCATGTAATTTTACTTACTACAGTTCCGACCGTAGCTAGGTACAGACATGTTGTCTGTGGTAGGATGTATTTCATGTTCTTTTAGCCAGATATAATGACTGTGGAAAGATATGTTCAATACGTTTTCATCAAGAATATTTACTCGTGTCTATATCAATAAAAACGCGAGTGGCATCCCAAATGAGTTATAGTTTATTCGTAGCAGCAGCTCCTTGCGAAGTTAATTTCAGCCTCAAGAAAAAGAATCCACGACCTGCGTGCTGTTTTCTGCGCTGGGGACATCATCATCATGAAGACAGCAGGTTAATGAAGAGTACAAGAACTTATGTATTCCACACAGGGCAGTGGAAACAACTAGGCACCTCACGTGTACTGCATTCACAGTACAAATGTGCTCAGTGACACGTCATCTGCAGTAATTCAGAGGAGGTAAAGAAGGATGAAAGTATTAAGACTATCTCACTTTTATTCACCTTTTCTTGCCGTACTGCGCAAACAGTGATCCTGTGAAACTCAACTCAATCTGTTCGTTCAAGAGATCCAATGCGCCGCATGCACTGGCGCGCAGATGGATGACGAGTTACTTGACTTCAGAAAACCATTTGCTACTCTTACGCACTGCTGTTCAGTGAAAAAAAGTACGGTCTTACCGAGTATCGGACCAGATTTTTGACTGGATTCAGAACTTCCTAGCATGTAGAACTCAAGAGTCGCTTTTAATGGAACAATATCGACAAATGTAAAGATGAAACTTCCTGGCGGATTAAAACTGTGTACCGGACTGAGACTCGAACTCGGGACCTTTGCCTTTCGCGGGCAAGTGCTCTACCGACTTTTTTTCTGTCGTGCTGGCCACTTTTTTTTATTTTTTACAAGGGAACCGCTTTATTGTGCCAGGAATGAGGTCTTTTTAAGGAAGGTAGGAGAAACAGAAACCTTTATTATTCACAGAATAAACATAGTACGTCCTGACACATGACAACTGTCCTGGAAGGAACCTCGCTGCCCTCCAACCATGCAGCATGAAATAACAACAAATTTAAAGTGGGGCCACCTCCGGCACCCTAAAGAAAAGTATTTATAGATATTAAAACAAAATATGAAGTACATCCATTTGCTAACTGTGCAAGCGTTAGTTTTTCCTAGGTCGCATACTCGCATAGTGTCCTTAGGTGATGACTTTACTTGGTCGGTTTCACGACTGCACCAACGCTCATCTTTGCGCACCCGGCACACCCCAAGTATATGGCGCGCAAAAACCGTTACTAGGAAATTGGCATACCAATCCTTGTACTTGTGTAGCCGTAATAGTTTTGTGTGTCCATTTGCAAGTATTGCCAGTAATCCAGGACGTTCAGTACGTTCTGACGTGTGTCTCTATAGATGTAATGGACCATCATACCTGTGATCCACGCCACTGCGTTCGTCTTATGACGCGGAAAATACGTTTCCTCTGGAAAAAATACTATGTCAGGAGAGACTGCTATATAGATAGTGCGCCGCATGAGTACTATTATCTTTCTTGCGAGAGTCCAGACAGCCAATGCCTCGCCGCAGACCAGCCGATGGTCGTCCGTATCCAGCACGCCGCATTGCTGACACAAGGGCGAATACGCCAAATGTATTGCGTACTTTTTATCATTCGTAGGGTATTTTCGGATCACGACAATGTACCATGTTGATCTGACTGATGTAGGTAGGTGGGGGTGGTGGACCGTGCGCCACACCACGTGCCAATTAACAGCTGGATGTTTCCGTTCCACCCTATTCCGGGCGATCTGTCGAAGAAGCAGATGGTACACGTCCTTCGATGTCGACTGCCGGGTCGTCGGTTACTGAGCTACCCAAGCACGACTCACGACCCGTCCTCACAGCTTCACTTCTGCCAGTATCTCGTCTCCTACCTACCAAAACTTCACAGAAGCTTTCCTGCGAACCTTGCAGAATTAGCACTCCTGGAAGAAAGGATATTGCGGAGACATGGCTTAGCCACAGCCTGGGGGACGTTTCTAGAATGAAATTTTCACTCTACAGCGGAGTGTTCGCTGATATGAAACTTCCTGTGTCTACGGACCGAGACTCGAACTCGGGACCTAGTTCTGCAAGGTTGGTTGGTTGGTTTGTTGGGGGAAGGAGACCAGACAGCGAGGTCATCGGTCTCATCAGATTAGGGAAGGATGGGGAAGGAAGTCGGCCGTGCCCTTTGAAAGGAACCATCCCGGCATTTGCCTGGAGCGAGTTAGGGAAATCACGGAAAACCTAAATCAGGATGGCCGGACGCGGGATTGAACCGTCGTCCTCCCGAATGCGAGTCCAGTGTCTAACCACTGCGCCACCTCGCTCGGTTGTTCTGCAAGGTTCGCAGGAGAGCTTCTGTGAAGTTGGGAAGGTAGGAGACGAGGTACTGGCGGAATTAAAGCTGTGAGGACGGGTCGTGAGTCGTGCTTGGGTAGCTCAGTCGGTAGAGCACTTGCCCGCGAAAGGCAAAGGTCCGGAGTTCGAGTCTCGGTCCGGCACGCAGTTTTAATCCGCGAGGAAGTTTCATATCGGCGCACACTCCGCTGTAGAGTGAAAATTTCATTCTAGAAATGTAAAGATAATTTCAGTAGTACCGCAATCAAGTGTTATAGGACAATTACCGTTTCCAATGAATATAAATAATTTAGCAGGGAACGTCGGAGACTCCATGGGTATGTTCAAATATCACATGGTTGTCTACAGGTTGATTTTCTGTGTGGGGACAAACTACAAGAATCAATACATGCTAGTATAAGGAGCCAAAAAGTCATCTCGACATATGGCTGAAAATGCATTCCAAGGGAGGTGTGTCCGCTTAAAGTCTGAGTTTCAGTGACTGAAATCACCCGTGAGAACTCACCAAACACACAGGAATCTACTGTCTATATTAGTGCTTTACAATAGTATGCAAATTAACTGAAACAAGCTCATATTTTACAAGGAATTGAAGTAGGTTAGCTATAACAAATTTAATCCGCTAAATTATTCTGATCTTGGAGAACTATTATTGCGTTGACTGTGAACAACAATTGTAGGTGCCCCACAGTCCAGTTGATTAGATTAGATTAGATTAGATTAATACTAGTTCCATGGATCATGAATACGATATTTCGTAATGATGTGGAACGAGTCGAATTTTCCAATACATGACATAATTAGGTTAATTTAACAACATACTTAAGTTAATATAAATACTTTATTTTTTGTGTTTTTTGTTTTTCTTTATTTTTTATTTTTATTTTTATTTTTCTTATTTTTTTAATATTTTTTTCTTAATTTATATCTAAAAATTCCTCTATGGAGTAGAAGGAGTTGTCATTCAGAAATTCTTTTAATTTCTTTTAACTTGTTGGTTATCTGTCAGACTTTTGATACTATTTGGTAAGTGACCAAAGACTTTAGTGCCAGTATAATTCACCCCTTTCTGTGCCAAAGTTAGATTTAATCTTGAATAGTGAAGATCGCCCTTTCTCCTGGTATTGTAGTTATGCACACTGCGATTACTTTTGAATTGGGTTTGGTTGTTAATAACAAATTTCATAAGAGAGTATACATACTGAGAAGCTACTGTGAATATCCCTAGATCCTTAAATAAATGTCTGCAGAATGATCTTGGGTGGACTCCAGCTATTATTCTGATTACACGCTTTTGTGCAATAAATACTTTATTCCTCAGTGATGAATTACCCCAAAATATGATGCTATTTGAAAGCAATGAGTGAAAATAGGCGTAGTAAGCTAATTTACTAAGATGTTTATCACCAAAATTTGCAATGACCCTTATTGCATAAGTAGCTGAACTCAAACGTTTCAGCAGATCATCAAAGTGTTTTTTCCAATTTAATCTCTCATCAATGGACATACCTAAAAATTTGGAATATTCTACCTTAGCTATATGCTTCTGATTAAGGTCTATATTTATTAATGGCGTCATACCATTCACTGTACGGAACTGTATGTACTGTGTCTTATCAAAATTCAGTGAGAGTCCGTTTACAAGGAACCACTTAGTAATTTTCTGAAAGACAGTATTGACAATTTCATCAGTTAATTCTTGTTTCTCAGGTGTGATTACTATACTTGTATCATCAGCAAAGAGAACTAACTTTGCCTCTTCATGAATAGAGAATGGCAAGTCATTAATATATAATAAGAACAACAAAGGACCCAAGACTGACCCTTGTGGAACCCCATTCTTGATAGTTCCCCAGTTTGAGGAATGTGCTGATCTTTGCGTGTTACGAGAACTACTTATTTCAACTTTCTGCACTCTTCCAGTTAGGTACGAATTAAACCATTTGTGCACTGTCCCACTCATGCCACAATACTTGAGCTTATCTAGCAGAATTTCATGATTTACACAATCAAAAGCCTTTGAGAGATCACAAAAAATCCCAATGGGTGGTGTTCTGTTATTCAGATCATTCAAAATTTGACTGGTGAAAGCATATATGGCATTTTCTGTTGAAAAACCTTTCTGGAAACCAAACTGACATTTTGTTAGTACTTCATTTTTACAGATATGTGAAGCTACTCTTGAATACATTACTTTCTCAAAAATTTTGGATAAAGCTGTTAGAAGGGAGATTGGACGGTAATTGTTGACATCAGATCTATCCCCCTTTTTATGCAAAGGTATAACAATAGCATATTTCAGTCTATCAGGGAAAATGCCCTGTTCCAGAGAGTTATTACACAGGTGGCTGAGAATCTAACTTATCTGTTGAGAACAAGCTTTTAGTATTTTGCTGGAAATGCCATCAATTCCATGTGAGTTTTTGCTTTTAAGTAAGTTTATTATTTTCCTAATTTCAGAGGGAGAAGTGGGTGAGACTTCAATTGTATCAAATTGCATAGGTATGGCCTCTTCCATTAACAGCCTAGCATCTTCTAATGAACACCTGGATCCTACTATATCCACAACATTTAGAAAATGATTATTAAAAATATTTTCAACTTCTGACTTTTTGTTCGTAAAGTTTTCATTCAAGTTGATGGTAATACTGTCTTCCTCTGCTCTTGGTTGACCTGTTTCTCTTTTAATAATATTCCAAATTGTTTTAATTTTATTATCAGAGTTGCTGATTTCAGACATGATACACATACTCCTGGATTTTTTAATAACTTTTCTTAATATAACACAGTAGTTTTTATAATTTTTGATAGTTTCTGGGTCACTACTCTTTCTTGCCGTCAGATACATTTCCCTCTTCCGGTTACAAGATATTTTTATACCCTTAGTAAGCCATGGTTTGTTACAAGGTTTCTTACGAGTATATTTAACTATTTTCTTGGGGAAGCAGTTTTCAAATGCATTTACAAAAATGTCATGAAATAAATTATATTTTAAATTGGCATCAGGTTCACGGTGCACCTCATCCCAGTCTAACTGCTGTAGGCTTTCCCTGAAATTTGCAATTGTTAAATCGTTGACTGAACGTACTACTTTGGAGGACTGTTTAGTACTGCTGAATGGGGCTATGTCATATATTGTAACTAGCTGTGCACCATGATCAGAAAGACCATTCTCAACAGGCTGAGCATTTATCTGGTTAAACTTATCTTGGTCTATAAAGAAGTTATCTATCAGTGAGCTGCTATCCTTTACCACCCAAGTAGGAAAATCAATGACGGGTGTAAAATTGAAATAACCGAGTAATACTTCGTCATTTTTCCTATTACCCTCTTTCAGAGAATCTACATTGAAGTCCCCACAAATAATAATTTGCTTCCCCCTGTCTGACAGATAGCACAACAAGGAGTCCAAATTTTTCAGAAATAGATGAAAATTTCCTGATGGGGACCTATATACAGTTACAATTATAAATGTGCCTTTATTTAATTTAAGCTCACAGGCACATGCTTCTATATGTTTCTCTAGACAAAACTTTTTTGTTTCTATACTTTTTGCACAATGATAACTTTTGACATATATGGCAACTCCTCCTTTCTCCATATTTTCTCTCATTACATGTGTTTCTAAGTGTGGGTATACCGTGTTATTTCTGTGTTTCCGATAGGAACACTTTCTGTTTGTGTTAAAATGGATATTTCACCTAAGAAGCGGAAAAAAATAGTTGTCTTGGAGAAAACATATCTGTGACTACAACAGACATTGTCTCTGTTGTTGGTGTGGAAAAAATCTAGTGTTTCAAGACTTAATGAAGCATAGTGTAATACTGCCTCATTCTTACCAAAGATACGGGCGAAAACGAAAAGAACCCCTAGAAGTGACAAAACTCTACAGTGGAAGTCGTCCTCACAGCCGCGCGGGATCAGCCGAGCGATCTCAGGCGCTGCAGTCATGGACTGTGCGGCTGGTCCCGGCGGAGGTTCGAGTCCTCCCTCGGGCATGGGTGTGTGTGTGTGTCCTTAGGATAATCTAGGTTAAGCAGTGTGTAAGCTTAGGGACTGATGACCTTAGCAGTTAAGTCCCGTAAGATTTCACACACATTTTTTATCATCCTCACATTATAAGTAAGGACCTTCGGAGAGATTGGCTACTTGGGTCGAAATTGATTCTTCAGCTGTGCGGTAGGCTTCTTGATTGTGGGTGGAAGGCACGAAATCCAACAAAAAAGCTGTTATTAAAACCTGCCATAAAGGAAAAACGGTTGGCGTGGACCAAAATATACAAATATTGGATCTCCAATGACTGGAATCTTGTAGTCTTCAAGAGTCCCATTTTATTGTTCAAAGTTACAAACTACGTCAGGCGAAGAACTCATACCGGAGTGAAAGCTGGGGAACCCTCCCAAAAAATTGTTCTGTGCTTTATTCGCTACAAATTACTCTGGGGCACTAGCGATGAATTAAACCGAATACATGGCAATCTTTATTCACAGGACTATGCCATTACTGTAGACCCGTGCAGATGTTGGAGGAACGTTTCAACATGACCGGGCCCTATGTGACGTTTCTAAAGCTATCAGCAAGTTCATGGAAGAAAACAGCACTAACGTGCTTCAGTGTCAAGGCACTGCAGTAGTAGGCCTTGGGCGGCCTAAGCGAGGCATGTCATCGACAGTTCCTGTCTCTCTGTATCTCCTCCACGTCCGAACAACATCGCTTTGGTTCACTCCGAGACGCTTGGGCACTTCCCTTTTTGAGAGCCCTTCCTGGTACTAAGTAACAATGCGGACGTGACCGAATCATGGTATTGACCGTCTAGGCATGGTTGAACTACAGACAACACGAACCGTGTACATCCTTCCTGGTGTAATGACTGGAACTGATCGGCTGTCGGACCCCGTCCGTCTAATAGGCGTTACTCATTCATGGTCTCTGAACAGTCAAAGGGAGTGTGGCTGTGATACAATATCCACAGTCAACGTCTATCGTCAGGAGTTCTGGGAACCGGGGAGATGCAAAACTCTTTTTGATGTGTGTGCATATACACTCCTGGAAATGGAAAAAAAGAACACATTGACACCGGTGTGTCAGACCCACCATACTTGCTCCGGACACTGCGAGAGGGCTGTACAAGCAATGATCACACGCACGGCACAGCGGACACACCAGGAACCGCGGTGTTGGCCGTCGAATGGCGCTAGCTGCGCAGCATTTGTGCACCGCCGCCGTCAATGTCAGCCAGTTTGCCGTGGCGTACGGAGCTCCATCGCAGTCTTTAACACTGATAGCATGCCGCGACAGCGTGGACGTGAACCGTATGTGCAGTTGACGGACTTTGAGCGAGGGCGTATAGTGGGCATGCGGGAGGCCGGGTGGACGTACCGCCGAATTGCTCAACACGTGGGGCGTGAGGTCTCCACAGTACAACGATGTTGTCGCCAGTGGTCGGCGGAAGGTGCACGTGCCCGTCGACCTCGGACCGGACCGCAGCGACGCACGGATGCACGCCAAGACCGTAGGATCCTACGCAGTGCCGTAGGGGACCGCACCGCCACTTCCCAGCAAATTAGGGGCACTGTTGCTCCTGGGGTATCGGCGAGGACCATTCGCAACCGTCTCCATGAAGCTGGGCTACGGTCCCGCACACCGTTAGGCCGTCTTCCGCTCACGCCCCAACATCGTGCAGCCCGCCTCCAGTGGTGTCGCGACAGGCGTGAATGGAGGGACGAATGGAGACGTGTCGTCTTCAGCGATGAGAGTCGCTTCTGCCTTGGTGCCAATGATGGTCGTATGCGTGTTTGGCGCCGTGCAGGTGAGCGCCACAATCAGGACTGCATACGACCGAGGCACACAGGGCCAACACCTGGCATCATGGTGTGGGGAGTGATCTCCTACACTGGCCGTACACCACTGGTGATCGTCGAGGGGACACTGAATAGTGCACGGTACATCCAAACCGTCATCGAACCCATCGTTCTACCATTCCTAGACCGGCAAGGGAACTTGCTGTTCCAACAGGACAATGCACGTCCGCATGTATCCCGTGCCACCCAACGTGCTCTAGAAGGTGTAAGTCAACTACCCTGGCCAGCAAGATCTCCGGATCTGTCCCCCATTGAGCATGTTTGGGACTGGATGAAGCGTCGTCTCACGCGGTCTGCACGTCCAGCACGAACGCTGGTCCAACTGAGGCGCCAGGTGGAAATGGCATGGCAAGCCGTTTCACAGGACTACATCCAGCATCTCTACGATCGTCTCCATGGGAGAATAGCAGCCTGCATTGCTGCTAAAGGTGGATACACACTGCACTACTGCCGACATTGTGCATGCTCTGTTGCCTGTGTCTATGTGCCTGTGGTTCTGTCAGTGTGATCATGTGATGTATCTGACCCCAGGAATGTGTCAATAAAGTTTCCCCTTCCTGGGACAATGAATTCACGGTGTTCTTATTTCAATTTCCAGGAGTGTAGTAATAAATGTGCACAGTTAATCATATTGTCCCATTTAATTTGTAGCTCCACACTGAATACGACAGTGAGCTGGAGCAATATCATGTTGCAGCGCCGCATTACCGTTCGTACCAGCAAAGGCACGTGTTTCTGCAGGAGAGGCAAGGTCACCCGCAGGAAGTGCAGTTTCTCCTGGCTGCGAGGCGCTGTAGATTGGATTGGATTGTTTGGGGGAGGAGACCAGAGAACGACGTCATCGGTCTCAGCGGATTAGAGAAGGATGGGGAAGGAAGTCGGCCGTGCCCTTTCAAAGGAACCATCCCGGCATTTTCCTGAAGCGATTGAGGGAAATCACGCAAAACCTAAATCAGGATGGCCGCACGCGGAATTGAACCGTCATCCTCCCGAAAGCGGGCTCTGTAGGAACGTGACAGGCCTCACGAGGCGGTTCCCTTTCACAAACACCATCCAGACTCACTCTCCGTACCCACAGGTGGATGTTGTGAAAGTTGACGACACTACCCCTCATCCGTGAATAGGATGTGAAGGTTGATGACACTATCCCTCATCTGTGAATAGTGTGAGTGATAGAAATACCAGCACCACGGTGGCCTGTGCGACGAACCAGCGTCAAAACTGTTTCGACAGAGGAAAGTCCATGGGTAATAAGGTCTGCACGCGCTTAAAGGGATACGGATAGGGACAGGTGTCGTGGAAAATGTTCCAGACGGTCATCTGGCTTACCCCATGCTGACGGGCCACCTGCCTGGTGTTGAGACCAGGATTACTGGCAAAGATCTATTATCTCCACCTTCAGTGGGTGTACCTCCCTCGATCCCATTTCCAGTCACATGTCCTTGTGATCATTTTTGGTCTTTATCCTTATATTGTTATTTTTGTTGTATTTTATGGTTTTATACACATGATTAGCATGTAACCTTGATTTTCAAATGGTGTATTGAAACGTCGATTGAAACTAAACTCGCCTTGTGTGTGTATGTTTTGTTGTGTGGTAACGTGTTGGTAAAGAGCTGTGGAAGATTTTTTTTGCATGCTCTTGAGTCCGTTGAAAGGCACCGTGTATGTTAGACAGGTTCGTTCCCCAATCTCCCCAACGCCGCTCGAACTCCACGTCGACGTAGTGTAGCTGAAATTTTCTATAGTAATTATAATGACTAGTAAGGGTAATATTTACGTTCGAGTGTCACTTAATTAAAAATGGCTCTGAGCAGTATGGGACTCAACTTCTGAGGTCATCAGTCCCCTAGACTTAGAACTACTTAAACCTAAGGACATCACAAACAACCATGCCCGAGGCAGGATTCGAACCTGCGACCGTAGCAACAGCGCGGTTCCGGACTGAAGCGCCTGGAACCGCTCGGCCACCACGGCCGGCTCACTTAATTACTTATCAGAGATGAGTACTCGTTTATTTCTTCCTTGAATACAACTTTTACTCTTACTGTCGAGTTGTAATACGTAATATTCACAATTATAAGTTCACTTCGTCTTTATCAGAGCAAGAACAAACTCGAAATCATTAACATTACATTCAACAACAGAGATAATAAAAATGAGAGATAATGTAACGATAAAGTCCGCTTTACCCATGCTAACAGTAACGTCTTTGGTTCCTACACATGGCACAGTATCGGACACAGTTATTTACGTAAAAAAAAAGTGATAATACATCCTCTCGGTGTTAGTTTGCTGCAGTTTGTTCAAATGGTTCAAATGGCTCTCAGCACTATGGGACTTAACGTCTGTGGTCATCAGTCCCCTAGAACTTAGAACCACTTAAACCTAACTAACCTGTGGACATCACACACATCCATGCCCGAGGCAGGATTCGAACCTGCGACCGTAGCGGTCACGCGGTTCCAGACTGAAGCGCCTAGAACCGCACAGTGCTGCAGTTTGTCCCCATTTGCAAACATACCCTGTGTAAGAAGGTAGGAATGACAGAAGACGGTAGCGAACTGCAGGAAGACCTCCAGAGGACTGATTATTAGTTCACGGACTGGCAGCTGGCCCTGAAAGTAAATAAATGGAACATATTGCGCGTAAGTGGCCGAAGAAACCTACAACTGTAAAATTACACCGTTGGTGAAGAACACTGGATCAAGCAACTACCGTAAAATATCTTGGAACAACCATCCCGACCGACCTAAAGTGGAATGACGACATAAAACTAATAGTTCGAGAGCACT
The DNA here is from genome assembly GCF_023864345.2 of Schistocerca serialis cubense. Classification (NCBI taxonomy): domain Eukaryota; kingdom Metazoa; phylum Arthropoda; class Insecta; order Orthoptera; family Acrididae; genus Schistocerca; species Schistocerca serialis. Next base: position 386,948,632 of record NC_064641.1, on the reverse strand, counting down.
CGCCAGGCTACGATTCATATGAAACATCTCACGAAATGTAATTCATTCACGAAAGACATGTCCTACAAAACACTTGTGCGACCGACTCTAGAACGTTGGTCATCAGTTTGGGACCCTTACCAGACAGAATTAATAGAAGAGATAGATAACATCGATGGAAAAGTGTCGGAGAGAGTGGCGCGTTTCGTCACGGGACAGTTTAGTCTACACGATAGCATTTATAACAGTGTTCTACAGTTTCCAGTGGCAGGTGCTGCAAGAGGCGTTGTGCATTACACACAGATTTACTACTGTACCGGGAACAGTAGGGCACCATATTATTTTCTCCCACATGCTTGTCGCGAAATGATCGCGACGAGAAAATTCTAAAAATTAGAGCCAATGCGGAGGTTTTCAGACAGTCATTCCTCCCACCTCCATTCGCGAATAGGTAGGGGAAGGGGAGAGGGGTAGAGGGGGGAGAGGGGAGAGAGGGAGGGTGACTGTACTCTCTGCCACATTCTAAGGTGGCTAATCGAATATAGATGTAGACGTAGATGCAGGAGAGCAAAGCATTGTGCCTAGAGTGCGGAGGAGAAGGAGGGGCGGAACGAAAGAGAGAGAGATGGACAGAGGGAGAGACGGAGAGAGAGAGAGGGAGAGAGAAGTAGGGGCAAAATGACCGGGAAGGGAACAATCCGATGCGGATGCGCCGCAACTGGCGGATCACATTCTTTTTCGCTCGAAGCGGCCGTGTGTGCCGGCTGCTGTTGGCACGTTTAGTAGCCCATAGAGCCAAATGGTAATGATTTATCGGACGGCGGGGCAGAAAGCATTTCAACGGTCCGGAAAGGGCCTCCTATGCAAGCGCGCAACTCGAATTTCAGCGCCGACTGCAGGCATTGCTGCGTGCTTCCTTTCGACGGGCGCAGCGCCGCTGCACGCGCAAAATTACGGACAATTCGCGTCCGCGGCCGCAATGGACGGAAAGCGCTCGTCTTGTTGTGTGCAGCTAGTCCGCTCTCGCTGCTTAGCGAGTTCGTTATCGCAAATGGCGGCGGTTTATTCGGAATTAGCACGGGAAAGCTGTCCGTGGCTGATTGCAGCTGCTAATTCCGCTTACTTTGTATGAGAATAGCGGCACTGAGGGAAGTACCATTTGCAATCTTCTATTGCGATTAACTTCAACAGAGTAACGGCCACCAAAGTGAAGGGGCGGGAAATTCTTCTCTCTGTGGCCGCGGCAGCGGAGCGGGTCGATGCTTTTAGAACCGCAATCCTGCATAAAAAGCAATGACTGCATTTACTGTTTCATTAATACGTTGCACCCCACGTTCCCATTCACCGCAATAGTGCGTCGCTCTCCCCAGCGCTTTTTTCTGCGAATGGGTAGTAACTCGGAAATCGAGTGGTGAGAGATTCCAGAAACACTGGGTCGCTTATTCGCCATTTTCATTTCGACCTATTCCAGGAACGCGTTCTTGAAAAGCTTTCCACTTTTTACTTAGTTCTTTTAATAAAGTTAAAGCTGGTATAAAATTTCGAATGACTTAACATCTTATGCAGTTACGCCAGAAATTATTCAGCTACATTAAAGAGGAGAGAAGAGTCACCCACCCCGTTCAGTAATGTATTTAGATAATTTAACTATATATGACGGTAGTATCTGTTCCCGAAAGAACAGTTACCGTCAATGACCATGCAGCTTTGCTAGAAATGAAATGATAATTAAATGGACACCCTAGCTGCAAGCAGGCGTTGATACACTTCACTGGGGACATGTTGAAAATGTGTGCCCCCGACCGGGACTCGAACCCGGGATCTCCTGCTTACATGGCAGACGCTCTATCCATCTGAGCCACCGCGGGCACAGAGGATAGTGCGTCTGCAGGGACTTATCCCTTGCACGCTCCCCGTGAGATCCACATTCCCAACATGTCCACACCACTACATTCGTAGTGCGCCTAATAGATGTTTGCCCATCACACTCATTACTCGTGGCAGATTAATCTACCAAGTCCCGTACGAGTTCGGGCATAGCGTGTGCGTTCGCACAAGAAGGTCAGAGGCCGGAAACCCATATTTTTAACTATATATGACGGTAGTATTTCTTCCCGAAAGAACAGTTACCGTCAATGACCATGCAGCTTTGCTAGAAATGAAATGATAATTAAATGGACACCCTAGCTGCAAGCAGGCGTTGATACACTTCATTGGGGACATGTTGAATATGTGTGCCCCGACCGGGACTCGAACCCGGGATCTCCTGCTTACATGGCAGACGCTCTATCCATCTGAGCCACCGCGGGCACAGAGGATAGTGCGTCTGCAGGGACTTATCCCTTGCACGCTCCCCGTGAGATCCACATTCCCAACATGTCCACAACACTACATTCGTAGTGCGCCTAATAGATGTCGGTCGGGGCACACATTTTCAACATGTCCCCAATGAAGTGTATCAACGCCTGCTTGCAGCTAGGGTGTCCATTTAATTATCATTTCATTTTAGATAATTTAGTTATAAACTACACTCACCAAAAGAGTGATGCTGTAAAAGGGCGAAGGATAAACAAATGTTTAAAATTTTCTGGTGACATGGTATTTCTAAGTGAAAATGAAAGAAAAAATTGACAGGATGTTAAAAGAATTGAACACCAGCTGTGTGGAATATTGATAGAAGATAAAATGGGCAACTGATATGTCTACCAAAACATGCCATAACAACAACAGGCAGCAATGACTGTAAGGTTGCAATAGTAATTCTAAATAGAACTTATAACATAATTAAGGTAACACAGTTACCTTGGTTACCACAGAGATAACTAATGGGAACGTCACATGGGTTATTGCATCCGTGTACGCCCAATACAGCCATCAAATATAGGCGTACGCAGACTACATCAGAGACCTAGTAATGTACGCCAGATGCAAAAAATTAGTGATAAGTGCTGACATTAATTCCAGATCGGCCCTCTGGAACTCAGACAGAACAGACGACAGAGGACGCATAATCACCGACCTAATACAAGAAACACAATTACATGTAGTGTATACGGAAGGACCTATACCAAGGTATGCAGGGTTCTATGGTTCGCGCAGTAATGTCGACTTTACGCTACCAAATAATGCAGCAATAGCATACGTAACAAACAGGACTGAACGCGACAACATAACCAGTAGTGATCACAATGTCATAACATACACACTAACTCACACTCAGAACACAATGACCAAATCACACACCAGACACTTGTTGTTGCACAAAGCAGACTGGAATAAATTAAAGGAAATTATTCAACAACACGATCTAGAAGACATCAATGGAAGTATCGATTATAGAGCACACAAGTTAACACAGATAATACAACATGCACAAAACACTTCCATACCGACAGCAAATAAACAGAAAATGCTCACCAGTACCATGGACCAACGAACTCACGAGACACAAACAAGATGCAAGACGCAAATGAAAATTATATCAAAGGGCGATAGAAGATAGGAACAGACGAATAAGACTTGAAGCATATAGGCATGCACGAGACTTATATAGACCGACCCTATACAACACGCGTAGACAACAATGGGAGCTATTTGTAACAACACAAACAGAGAAAAATATATTGGGGGAACCACACAAAATACTGACAGAGAAGATAAAAACCCCACTAGTTCTGGGAACGCTAAGGCAGAATGACGGCACGATGACGACGGGATGGAGGAATACAGCGGAGTTTCTGCTGTATAAACTGCTCCCTGACGACGCTATCGATACAGACACACAACATCATGCAACACTAAGTGAAAACACTCCATACAACACTGCAACTGTCACCTGTCCTTTTGCGCAAGAAGAGGTTGCGCTAGCAATCTCAGAGCTCAAAAACAAGAAAGCACCTGGACCAGATGGTATCCACTCGGAAACACTGACAAACAAGCACCGCAGATCACCCCGTTTCTATCAGCGTTGCCGGCCGGAGTGAGCAAGCGGTTCTAGGCGCTACAGTCTGGAACCGCGCGAACGCTACGGTCGTAGGTTCGAATCCTGCCTCGGGCATGGATGTGTGTGATGTCCGTAGGTTAGTTAGGTTTAAGTAGTTCTAAGTTCTAGGGGACTGATGACCTCAGAAGTTAAGTCCCATAGTGCTCAGAGCCATTCTAACAACGTTGCTGAACGATGCCTTACGGCTGGGCAGGGTACCTACAGTATGGAAAGCCTCCAAAGCAGTCATTATTAAGAAATCATCGGACAGGGATCCTTCAGATCCAAAGACTTACAGGCCAATATGCCTAATAAACACCCTAGCAAAGATTCAGGAGAAGCTACTGTGTAAGCGCCTGCAAACACGCAGAGCTCTCAGGGGTATGAGCCAACACCAATTCGGCTTCAGAACTGGCAGATCAATAAATTATGCCATCAACCAGGCCCTGCACATAGTTAACACCACAAAACAATAATTATTGACATTGCCGGCGCATTTGATAATCTCTGGTGGCCCGTACTGTTTCAGAGGCTAAGACGTCTGGAGGTACCGCAGTCACTGTACAACAGTTTTCTAGGCTACTGTAAAGACCGAGCAGTCGAATGGCAGATGGACAGCCGGAAAGTAACTAAAATTATTACCAAAGGCTGTCCTCAAGGGTTGATCTGCGGCCCCATCTTCTGGGACATAACAATCGAACCCCTCCTACAACTTCTGGATGGGGATGACAGGTCAGACGGAATTGTCACCTATGCAGATGACCTATTAGTTAAAGTCACTGCAAATAACAGAGCCCAGTTAGAAGAGAAAGCCAGTGGAGCACTACAAACAATTATTCAGTGGTGTCACAACAACAAACTCAGGATCACTCCAAAGGAATCCTTCGGTTACGCGCTATCTTGGGGTTCACATAGATGAAAAATTGAATTTCCACGAATACATGAGGCCAACAACAGACAAAGCAGAAAAAATACTACACACACCGGTGAGGCTAAATTCAAAACAGTACAGACTACCTCTACCAGTCATACTGCCATACCATTGTGTGCTCTTCGAATCAGTTCTCAGCTTCGCAGCTAGCACGTGGGCACATAGACTGAACGTGGTCACCAACAAAGCATTGGTCAGACGAGGGCGTCCTACTTAAGCAGTCTGGAGCCTTTGGTACCACCTCAACGGATGCACTGTGTCTGATGCTCGGAATTTGCCCCACAGATATCACGATCAAATACAGAGCTGCAAGGTACTGGTTAAAGGTGGGGAGACTAGATAAGGTACACACAGTAACCGGTGTGCCGATAGAGACGATACGTCACCTTAAAAGTTGGCGTTTGGATACATGGCAAGGTGAGTGGCCAATGTAATTCTAAACCACAATTAAAAAAAGAAGTTTTACAACTTGGCCCAATAATTGCCCTGTCTATCCCAGTAGAACTTCTATTAGTTGGACCCCCTTAAAAATTACCAAAACAATACCGCAGCAACTCAAACAATACTAAAAGTCACAATGCAACAACAGGGACGAATTGCAAGTAATCAGGGGCATACAGCGCCGAGAATGGCCAAAATACCCAATACACGTCTTCTCCTGAGACGGCCAACCAAACAACCAATGATCGTTCCCAGTGAAATCACCGGCAAGGGGAAACGTTGCGAATGAATCACCAACGTCACTTTGACAGACGGCAACAAAATGGGCTGCGGACACACATTCAGTAGGAAACCATTAGCCATCAGCCTCTAACGGAACAGAGCCTATGGTCACTTCCCGTAGAATCGGCCAACCGTCCTCCCGAGCCGGCCTGAGTGGCCGATCGGTTCTAGGCGCGGTCCTGGAACAGCACGCCTGCTACGGTCGCAGGTTCGAATCCTGCCTCGAGCAGGTAGGTTTAAGTAGTTCCAAGTTCTAGGGGACTGATGACCTGAGAAGTTAAGTCCCATAGTGCTCAGAGCCATTTGAACCGTCCTCCCTACCGCTTCAGCTCGGAGCCCCAGCTTCCTCGTAGTGCTGTCAAACAAGACTTGCAATCTGCGAAAATTCAAGCCACCGGCCGCGGCGAGTCGGGAGTGTGGACGACCAGAGGAGGAAGCAAACAGAGAAAGACGCTTGAAAGAGAAATCTTTATGAGCCGACATGCCTCAACTTCCCCAGGTCCCCCCCCCCCCCCCTCTCCCCCTAGCTTGTTTAATCTGACTCATGGGTACTCGGGAGGTCCTACCGCTAGCTAGATTGTGGACTAAAATGTTAACAGGGCACTGGACCCAGAGGACTTGATAAGGACCTAGAAAACGCGGCGCATGCTTCTTAGAAAAAGCGGCATTGCTGCCTCCCCCAGTGCCAAAATTACGAACAAATGTTCGATCAACAACTTTCACATAAGCGGGTTGCCTACCCTGATTATTACGCTTGGCTTTCGTGATTCAATTGGATATTTCGTCTAGCCCTGTCCCAGTTCAGCTGAATAACCACCGGGGCAATCTTTTGTGGCAAAAGTTAGTTAATGTTTACCATATTGGACAAGAGAGGATTGAATGGGTAAGCAAACATTAGCGAAGCGGGAGTGACCTTCATAGCCTCATACTGGGCGGAATTAAAAACGAGGTTGATCCATGGGAGTGAAGCATCCCATCTCGTACGGGTCTTAGTATGACAGATGACGAGAGCGACCTTACGGGTCGTATTTACTACCTCGGCAACCGAGGCCTGGGATAGTAGGGCGTTTTCGTAATATGTCTAATGGCATTCTGAAAACAAAGTGATGAACTCTTTTGAAACAAAGGCTAAGGCGTCGTGACTGACTAAGGCCCTAGGAATAAGCCAGCTGAAAGGAGAAAAGCCATCCACAACAACAACAAAGATCGAACGATTCCTTGCCGTAGTATAGGGAAGGGGGTGTCACGTAATCAATTAATAACTTCTCCGTCAGGTGTTATTCTCTCTCTCTCTCTCTGACTGGAGATGGCTCTTGAGTGAGTTGTGATTAGGCTTTCCCATTTTACACATCTCGCACACCCTCTCTAACCGTCGGACATCTTTATCCAACGACGGCCAAGTTAGGTCTTGTTTCACCCTAGCAATGGTCATGTGGAACCCCAAACGGCCCCCTAGCGAGAAGGCTCAGTCTAGATGTATGCGAGTCACTGAAGTGAAATGGAAAGAAGACGAGGATTTCTGGTCAGATGAGTGTAGGATAATGTCAGAAGCGGCAGAAAATGGTACAACGGGAGTAGGATTCATTGTGAATAGGAAGGCAGGGCAGAGAGTAAGTTACTGAGAAGAGTTCAGTGACAGGGTTATTAACATCAGAATCAAATGCAAACTAGCACTGACAACAATAGTTCAGTTATACATGCTGACGACGCAACCCGTAGAAGAAGACTTTTCAGAAAGTGTATGAGAATATTGAACGAGTAATTCCTTACGTAAAGGGAGATGAGAATCTAATAGTTACGGGGAACTGGAATGCCGGTGTAGGGGAGGAATAGAAGAAAGGGTTGCGCCAGCATATGAACTTGGTACAAGCAATTATCGAGGAAAAAGGGTAATTGAGATCTGCAGTACATTCCACCTAGTAACAAAGAATACTCTGTTCAAGAACCACAGGAGGAGGTACTTGAAAACGTTGGGCGCCACGGGAGGATTTCGGTAGAACACATCATGGTCAGGCAGGCAGAGATTCCGAAATCAGATATTCGATTATAAGGTGTACCCAGGAGCAGATATAGACTTCGATCACAATTTAGCAGTGATGAAGAGTAGGCTGAAGATTAAGAGATTAGTCAGGAAGAATCAATACGCAAAGAAGGGGGATACGGAAACGCTAAGAAATGAAGAGGTAAGGTTAAACTTCTCTGAGGGTATAGACACTCAAGGAATAGCGCAGTAGGCACTTCAGTTGAAGAGGAATGGCAACTCTAAAAAGGGCAAACACCGAGGTTGGAAAGGAAATCGTCGGTACAAAGAAGGTAATTGAGAAGAAACCATGGGTAACAGAAGAAATACTTCAGTTAATCGATGAAAGAAGGAGGCACAAAAATGTTCAAGGACATTCAGTAATACAGAAACACAAGTCACTTAGGAATGTAGGAGTGTAGAGTAGAGAAGCTACGGCGAAATGGCTGCATGACAAATGTGATGAAAATGAAAACGAAATGATTGTCAGAAGGACAAACACTTCATTTAGGAATGTCAAAACAACCTTCGCTGAAACAAAAAGCAAGAGCGGTTACATTAAGAGTGCAATGGAAATTCCACTGTTAAATGCAGAGGAGAGAGCGGATAGATGAAAAGAATACATTGAACTTGCAACTCTTCTATGACGAGAAGCACTTGTCTGAAGACGTGATAGAAGAAGAAACAGGAGTCGATATAGAAGAGATAGGGGATCCAGTATTAGAACCGAAATTTAAAAGAGCTCTGGAAGACTTAATATCAAATAAGGCAGGAGGGATAGATAACATTCCACCAGAATTCTAAAATAATTGGGGAAGTAGTAACAAAACGACTATTCATGTTGGTGTGCAGAACTTTTGAATATGGTGATGTACCTTCTGATGTTCGGAAAAACATCATCCACACAGTTCCGAGAATTGCAAGAGCAGACTAGTGCGAGAACTGACGCAAAATCCCCTTCACGGCTCATTGCTGGCAAGAATAATCTACAGACGAACGGAAAAGAAAATGGGGGATCTGTTACATGACGATTAGTTTGGCTTTAGGAAAGGTAAAGGCACCAGAGAGACAATTGTGACGTTGCCGTTGATAATGAAAACAAGGCAGGCACTCCATGTTCAGGCCACAAGTGGCCCATCGGGACCATCCGACCGCCGTGTCATCCTCAGTTGAGGATTCGGATAGGAGGGGCGTGTGGTCAGCACATCGCTCTCCTGGTCGTTTCGATGGTTTTCTTTGACCGGAGCCGCTACTATTCGGTCGAATAGCTCCTCAATTGGCATCACGAGGCTGAGTGCTCCCCGAAAAATTGCAACAACGCATGGCGGCCAGGATGGTCACCCATCCTAGTGCCGGCCACGCCCGACAGCGCTTAACTTCGGTGATCTCACGGAAGCCGGTGTATCCACTGCGGCAAGACCGTTGCCTAATAGAAACAAGGCATTAGCCGAACTGGACAAAGCGGTCGACAATGTGAAATGGTGCAAGGTATTCGAAATCTGAGAAAAATAGTGGTAAGCTATAGGAAAATACGAGCGATATACAATACGTGCGAGAGCCGAGACGGAGCAGTTAGAGTGGAAAACCAAGAACGAAGTGCTCAGATTAAAAAGAGTGTATGACAGGGATGCAGGTCTCTCGCCACTACTGTTCAATCTATACTTAGAAAAAGCAAAGACGGAAATAAAATAAAGGGTGCAAAGTGCAACTGAAATTGAATGTGAAAGAATATCAATAATAAGATTCGCTGTGACACTGCTATCGTCAGTGAAAGTGAAGAAGAATTGCTGGATCAGCTGAATGGAGCGAACAGTCTGATGAGTACAGAATCTGGACTGAGGGGAAACGGAATAAGGGCGAAAGTAATGAGAAGTAGCAAAAATTGGAACGGCGGTAGACCGAACATAAGGACTGGTGGCGACTTAGCAGGTGAAGTTAAGGAATTCTGCCGTCTAGGCAGCAAAATAACTCATTCGAGACTGAGGAAGGTAGACATCCAAAGCAGACTAGCACTGACAAAATGGGCATTCTTGGCCTGAGAAACCTACTGTTATCAAACGTAGGTCTTAATTTGAGGAAGAAATCTTTGAAAATGTACGTTTGGAGATCTACGTTGTATGACAGTGAAACAAGGACTATGGGAAAACCGGAAAAGGAGAGATGTGGTGCCACAGAGCATGAATTTTCGCTTCTCCTCTTGAAGCCACAGTCTCGAGACCTTAACACAACTCCGTCTTTTTCTCCTGTTTTTGATAGAAGTGTGCGTAGTCGCTATTCACCTCCATCATCGTTACCTGACAACGAACAGCACCTGTTCAATGTCCGCAGTGCGTTGGAAGTGTCTATCGTGGTCAGAACAGTTTTCTATGTAATTATGAGCGCAGAACGAACAATATTAGCTTCCACTGAAAACCATACAGGATCTGTGTTTATTCATCTGGCGACGACAGGCAGCTGTTTCGAATTTCAACTGTTCTCCACACCGTATAGGCATGGTAATGTTTTATATTTTTGGTGTTTCCACGTTTTTGTCCACCCCTTGTACACTACTGGCCTTTAAAATTGCTACACCACGAAGATGTCGTGCTACAGACGCGAAATTTAACCGACAGGAAGAAGATGCTGTGATATGCAAATGATTAGCTTTCCACAGCATTCACACAAGGTTGGCGCCGGTGGCGACACCTACAACGTACTGACATGAGGAAAGTTTCCAACCGATTTCGCATACACAAACAGCATTTGTCGGGCGTTACCTGGTGAAACGTTATTGTGATGTCTCGTGTAACGAGGAGATATGCGTACCATCACGTTTCCCAGTTTGATAAAGGTCGGATTGTAGCCTATCGCCATTGCGGATTATCGTATCGCGACATTGCTGCTCGCGTTGGACGAGATCCAATGACAGTCAGCAGAATATGGAATCGGTGGGTTCAGGAGGGTAATACGGAACGCCGTGCTGGAGCCAAACGGCCTCGTATCACTAGCAGTCGCGATGGCAGGCATCTTATCCGCATGGCTGTAACGGATCGTGCAGTTACGTCTCGATCCATAAGTCAACAGACGGGGACGTTTTCAAGACAACAACCTTCTGCACGAGCAGTTCAACGACGTTTTCAGCAGCATGGACTGTCAGCTCGGAGACCGTGGCTGCGGTTACCCTAGACGCTGCATCACAGACAGGAGAGCCTGCGATGGTGTACTCAACGACGAACCTGGGTGCACGAATGGCAAATCGTCACTTTTTCGAGTGAATCCAGGTTGTGTTTACAGCATCATGATGGTCGCATCCGTGTTTGGCGACATCGCGGTGAACGCACATTGGAAGCGTGTATTCGTCATCGCCATACTGGCGTATCACCTGGCGTGATGGTATGGGGTGCCACTGGTTACACGTCTAGGTCACCTCTTGTTCGCATTGACGGCACTTTGAACAGTGGACGTTACATTTCAGATGTGTTACGACCCGCGGCTCTACTCTTCATTCGATCCCTGCGAAACCCTACATTTCAGCAGGATAACACACGACCGCATGTTGCAGGTCCTGTACGGACCTTTCTGGATACAGAAAATGTTCGACTGCTGCCCTAGCCAGCACATTCTCCAGATCTCTCACCAATTGAAAACGTCTGGTTAATGGTGGCCGAGCAACTGGCTCGTCACAATACGCCAGTCACTACTCTTGATGAACTGTGGTATCGTGTTGAAGCTGCATGGGCAGCTGTACCTAAACTCTGTTTGACTCAAGGCCCAGGCGTATCAAGGCCGTTATTACGGCCAGAGGTGGTTATTCTGGGTACTGATTCTTCAGGATCTATGCACCCAAATTGCGTGATAATGTAATCACATGTCAGTTCTAGTGTAATATATTTGTCCAATGAATACCCGTTTACCATCTGTATTTCTTCTTGGTGTAGGAATTTTAATGGTCAGTAGTGTACATATATAGTGGGAACTAGTAAATTGCGGTCGCAATAAGAGCAGTACTTCTGGTCACTTGAGTACAGGGTTAATACAAACTCAAACAGGGGTAATGTGGGAGTAGGTCTAATGGGAATGCGGGTAAGCTTCTACGAAGAGCACAGAAAACGCATTATCGTAGTCAAGATAAACACGAAGCCAATACTCACCACAGTAGTAGGAACTATATTCGAACGAGCTCTGCGGATGGTTAATTGTTAGAGTGTAAGATCAGATGAAATAATTATTCAAATATTTAAGGGAGATGAAAACTTGGTTGTGATGGGATGCTTGAAATAGGCAGAGGGCAATCATAGAGATGGAAAAATGGTACGAGGACATGGAGTGGAGGAAAGGAATGAAACACGAAGTCACTGCGATACTTTGTTTAAAAAAATCATTTAAGGAGGTTTTATGCATGGAAGGTACCAGAAGCTTTCAAATGGGTTACTTAACGGCAAGGCAGATATTTATAAACCGGATATTAAGCTATAAAACATTTCCAGGTGCGGAGCGGAATCTGATCATAATTTATTGATTATGAAGTGTAGAACCATTCTGAAGAAATTGCAGAAAAGTAAGAAATTAAGTGGGTGGGACATGTTTAAGCTGAAAGAATCAGAGGTGGCTGTTTAGTTCAGCAGTAAGCAACAGCTGACTGAGACTGATTTTATGGACACAAGAAAAGGAGGATGAATGGTCAGATGAAATTTCGAAGGCAGCAGAGAATTAAATAGACAAGGCCTAATACAAAACCCCGGACAACGCATGCGATATTGAATCTAATAGATATAAGGAGAAAGTGTAAAAATGCATCAAATGAACCAGCCAAAGGGAACACAGACATCTGAAAACGAGAATGGCCGGCCGCTGTGTCCGCGCGGTTCTAGGCACTTGAGTCCGGAACCGCGCTGCTGCTACGGTCGCAGGTTCGAATGCTGCCTCGGGCATGGCTGTGTGTGATGTCCTTAGGTTAGTTAGGTTTAAGTAGTTCTAAGAAGTCTATGGGACTGATGACCTCAGATGTTGTTCCCATAGTGCTTAGTGCCATTTGAACCATTTTTTGAACGAGAATGACAGGATGTGCAAACTGGGAAACCAGGAATCGGCAGGTGAGGAATGCTGGTATGTAGAATGTTGGAAAGATAGGTGCAGCTTGTTGGAAAATTAGAGGTTTTGAGGAAAGAGATGCACCACTATGAATGTTATGGGCCCTGATGGGGAGCCTTTAGTACGTAAAGATGGGATTACAGAAAGGCCGAAGAAATACACAGAAGGTCTATACAAGGAAAACAAAGTTGAAAAAAACGTTTTAGAAATGGAAGAGGAGGTAGACGAAGATGAGATGGAGATATAATATTGCGAGAACAATGAGGCAGAGCACTGAAAGGCCTAAGTTGACACAAGGCCGCTGGAATAGATGAGTTTCCCTACGAATTGTTGACACCCTTGGGAGAACAGACGTAAGAAAACCATTCACCCTGGTATGCAACATATGACACTGGCGAAATTCCTCGAAGCCTTGGACAAGAATGTAATAATTCCAATTACAAAGACTGCAGGTGCTGACAGGTATGAAAGGACAGGTATAAATATTCCCGAATTATCGTTTTACCAAGCCACGCTAGCAAGACACTGACACGAATTATTTACAGAAGAATGAAAAACTGGTAGTATCCCGTCTTGGGGAAAGGCCAGTTTGAATTCTGGAGAAACGTAAGACCACGCGAGGCAATGTTTATCCTACGGCTTATGTTAGAAGCCAGGTTAGGAAGGACAAACTTACGTTTATAGCATTTGTATATCTAGAAAAAGCTGTTGACAATGGTAACTGGAATACAATATCGGATAATCTGAAGGTGGCATGGATAAAGTACAGGGAGTAGAAGAATCTTTGCATCTTCTACAGTAACCATTTAGCAGTCACAAGAACCGAAGGAGATGAAATGGAAGCGGAATTTGAGAAGGGAGGGGAATAGGTTTGTAGCCTTTCCAAAATGTTATTCAGTCTATGCACTGAGCAAGCAGCAAAGGAACCAATGAGAAATTTGAAGTGGGAATTAAAGTGTAGGGAGAAGAAACAAAAACTTTTTAGGTTTATAGAGGACATGGTTAGTCTGTAACAAACAGTTAAGGACTTACAAGAGCAGCTTAATGTTATGGGTAGCGTCTTTAAAAGAGATTAAAAGATGAACAGCATCGTAAGTAACAAAAGAAGTGTAACGGAATGTAGTCGAATTAAATCACATGACACTGTAGGACTTAGGTTTGGAGAGGGCACTGAAAGTAGATAAGTGATATTATTTGGAAAACTACTAGTGGTGGCCGAAGTACAGACGATGTAAAATACAGACTGGCTATAGCACACAAAACATTTCTGCTAAAGCGAGAAATTAGGTAATAGCTAATATAAATTTGTTTTAGAAAGTCTTTCCTGAACGTTTACGTCTGGAGTGCAGCCTTGTACAGGAGTGAAATGCAACGATAAGCAGTTCTGACAAGAACAGAATAGAAGCTTTTGGAATGTGGTGCTACGAAAGAATATTGATGATTAGACTGGTAGTTCGAGTAAATAATGAGTCGACACTGACTTGAATTAGATGAAAAAGAAATTTACGACAGGTATAAGAGAATGAGCCGTTTGATAGGTCACATGAAGCATGAAGTACTAGCCAGTTCTACTCTTACATGGGGGGAAATGTCGGGTTAAAACTTGCAGAACAAGGCCAATGATGAACACAGTGCTGAAGGTAATGGATATGCACTGAGCTGACATAAGCCATGAGATAGCGATATGCACATATACAGATGGAGGTTGTCGTCATTTGGAGGAGTCGTCATTTGTAATCAGGTGATTAACGCGAAAATGTATCCGACGTGATTACGACCGCTCGACGGGAATCAACAGAATGTTCACGCAGAATGGTAGTAGTAGCTAGACGCCCGAGATATTCCATTCCGGAAATCATTAGGAAATTCAATATTCCCAGATTCACAGTGTCAAGAGTGTGTCGAGAATACCAAATTTCAGGCATTACCTCCCACCATGAAGTGGCCGCCAGACTTCTCGACCGAGCAACGGTTGCGTAGAGCTGTCAGTGCTAACAGACAAGCAACACAGCGTGAAGACACCGCAGAAATCAATGTACGACGTACGAGGAAAATATCCTTTGCTAAGCACGACATCGCCTGCAGCGACTGTCCTGGGCTCGTGACCATATCATTTGGACGGTAGACGACTGAAAACCGTGGTCTGGACAGATAAGTTGCGATTTCAGTTGATGAGAGCTGATAGACGGTTTCGAGTGTGGTGCAGAATCCACAAAACTGTGGACCCAGATTGTTATCAAGGCAGCATACAAGCTGGTGGCGACTCTGTAATGGTGTGGGCGGTGTGCACATGGAATGGACTGGATCCTGTGGTCCAACTGAGTCGCTCATTGACTGGAAATAGATACGTTCGACTATTCGGAGACCATTTAGAGCCATTCATGGAATTCGTGTTCCAGAACAATCATGGAATTTTTGTAGATGACAATGCATCATGTCACAAGCCCACAGCTGTTCCGAAACATTTCGAAGAGCACACTGGACAATTTGAGTGAATGATTTGGCTACCCATGTCGCCCGACATGGGACTTACGCTACTGGCAATTAAAATTGCTATACAATGAAGATGACGTGCTACGGACGCGAAATTTAACCGACAGGAAGAAGATGCTGTGATAAGCAAATGATTAGCTTTTCAGAGCATTCACACAAGGTTGACGCCGATGGCGGTACCTACAACGTGTTGACGTGAGGAAAGTTGTCAACCGATTTCTCATACACAAACAGCAGTTGACCGGCGTTGCCTGGTGAAACGTTGTTGTGATACCTCGTGTAAGGAGGAGAAATGCGTACCATCACGTTTCCGACATTGATAAAGGTCGGATTGTAGCCTATCGCGATGGCGGTTTATCGTATCGCGACATTGGTGCTCGCGTTGGTCGAGATTCAATGACTGTTACCAGAATATGGAATCGGTGGGTTCAGGAGGATAATACGGAAAGCCTTGCTGGATCCCAACGGCCTCGTATCACTAACAGTCGAGATGACAGGCATCTTATCCGCATGGCTGTAACGGATCGTGCAACCACGTCTCGATCCCTGAGTCAACAGATGGGGACGTTTTCAAGACAACAACCATCTGCACGAACAGGTCGAAGACGTTTGCAGCAGCACGGACTATCAGCTCGGAGACCATGGCTGAGGTTACTCTAGACGCTGCATCACAGACAGGAGCGCCTGCGATGGTGTACTCCACGACGGACCTGGGTGCACGAATGGCAAAACGTCATCTTTTCGGATGAATCCAGGTTGTGTTTACAGCATCATGATGGTCGCATCCGTGTTTGGCGACAACGCGGTGAACGTACATTGGAAGCGTGTATTCGTCATCGCCATACTGGCGTATCACCTGGCGTGATGGTATGGGGTGCCACTGGTTACACGTCTTGGTCACCTCTTGTTCGCATTGACGGCACTTTGAACAGTGGACGTTACATTTCAGATGTGTTACGACCCGGCGAAACCCTACATTTTAGCAGGATAATGCACGACCGCATGTTACAGGTCCTGTACGGGCCTTTCTGGATACAGAAAATGTTCGACTGCTGCCCTGGCCAGCACATTCTGCAGATCTCTACAGTGACCCTCAATCATCTTTAATTACTTATCTAACTTGTCGTAAATTACAATGGCTGATGTGGCTTCTCAATAATTATATAACAGAAAAATCATCGCGTTTCAGATTCTAACTTACGTAGAAAATGCGAATACCATGAGCTTTAATTGACGATCGACACTCGTATTATGCAAAACGGGGGTGTAACAGATGAGACTTCTGCAGTTCTGAGTGAAGCTTTATGCGCGCTTATGCGGCATTGCGTGCGTTCATTACCTTGTCGTTGGTTAGGCAGCTTCAGGAGCGCAGCGGGCGGCGCAGCTCCACCTTCGCCGTCTCGGAAGCAACTCCTTTCTAACTTCTCCTTACTACAGTTTACCGAAGTTGGTTTAAAAAAAACCATCTAGCTGTGTTTTCACCTGACCAATCAGGGTCTCAATGTTAACCTTAAGCTCCGCCTACAAAAATTCTGTCTATCCAATGAGAAACGTTATACATTTCGTGGTGGGGCAATGTTTTTAAAGTTTGCAACGTAACAGAGACGCGAAAAAGTCTCGCGCTGAAACTTGCAGCTGCTGTGGCCCCTTTTGGTGTTATCGTAAGATCTATACTGTTCTTCTGGAGGGCTCTATCTTTTAACATAGGCGGGGGGTGGTCCTGTCGGTTACTTTTCGTGATGGGGCAATGTTTTTAACGTTTGTAACGTAACAGAAGTGCGAAAAAGTCTCACGCTAAAACTTGCGGCTTGTGTGGCCCTTTTAGTGTTATCGTAAGATCTATACTGTTCTTCTGGAGGGCTCTAGCTTTTAACATGGGCTGCGGGGTGGTCCTGTCGGTTAGCTGGTGACGTGGGTGTCCGTCCCTTATCGTAGGGCCTTCTAGCTTAACACGGTTCTGCTCTCGGCTTCTGTTCTCGTTTCTCCCCTCGAAACTGCGTCTGTCTCACGGTGAGGAGATATGACATGCATTTAGGCATTCTTGTGTTAGTCTGTGGTATTCCATTTGCTCACTCGTTTCTCGTATTACTTTGGTTAATTTAATGTCACGATTTATTCGGAGCTATGTGACATACTACTGGATTTGATTATCATGTCAGGATTTTCATGGAAGGTGTTGGATTTGCTTGTCACCTTACAAACCTAATTTTCAAGATTCCTCTGCAGAACCACATCTCAAATGATTCGATTCTCTTCTTTTCTGGTTTTCCCACAGTCCATGTTCCACTACCATACAATGCTGCACTCCAAACGTACATTCCCAGACATTTCTCCCTCTAATTAAGACCTACATTTCATGCTAGTAGACTGTCTCAGGCCAGGAATGTCCCTTTTGCTAGTGCTTGTCTGCTTCTTATGTCCTCCTTGGTCCGGCCGGCGTGGGTTACTATAGTACCTAGGTGGTAGAATTCCTTAAATACATCTCCTTAGTGACCACCAATCTTGGTGTAAAATTTCCCACTGGTCTCATTTCTACTACTACTTATTAGTTTCGTCCTTCTTCGATTTACTCTCAGTCCCTATTCTGTTCTCATTAGACAATTCATTCCATTCAGCAGATCCTGTAATTCTTCTTCACTTTCATTGAGGGTAGCAACGTCATCAGCGAATCTTATCGTTGATATCCTTTCATCTTCAATTTTAATTCCACTCTGGAGCCTTTCTTTTACTTCCACCTTTGCTTGTTCGATCTATAGACTGCACAAATGGGTGAGAGACTACATCCCTGTCTTACACCCTTTTTAATCAGGGCACTTCGTTCTTAGTTTTCCACTCTAACTGTTCCCTCTTGGCTCTCGTACACATTGCACATTACCCGTCTTTCCCTATAGCTTCCCTCTAATTTTCTTGCACCTCTTCACATTGTCGACCACTTTTTCCAGGCCGACAGAGCCTATGAACGTGTTTTTAATATTCTTTAGTCTTTTTTTCCATTATCAATGAAATCGTCTGAATTGCCTCTCTGCTGCTTTTACCTTCCCTAAGCCCAAATTTATCGTCATCTAACACAACCTCAGTTCTCTTTTCCGTTCTTCTTTATATTATTCTTGTTAGCAAATTCGATGCATGAGCCGTTAAGCTGACTGTGCGATAATTCTCGCACTTGTTGGTTCTTGCAATTTTCTGAATTGATTGGATGATGTTTTTTCAAAAGTCAAATGGGACATCCGCCAGACTCATACATTCTGCACACCATCGTGAGTAGTCGTTTTGTTGACATTTCTCCCAATACTTTAGAAGTTCTGATGAAATGTTATGTATCTCTCCTGCTTTATTTGATTTTAAGTCTTCCAGAGCTCTTTTAAATTCCGATCCTAATACTGGATCCCCTATCTCTTCTATATCGACTCCTGTTTCTTCTTCTATCACGTCTTCAGACAAGTCCTTGCCGTAATAGAGGAGTTAAAAGTTCAATGTGTTCTTTTCCCCCATACGCTCTCTCCTCTGAATTTAACAGTGGTGTTCCCATTGCACTCTTAATGTTACCTCTCCTCCTTTTAGTTTCAGCGAACGTTGATTTGACGTTCCTAAATGATGTCTTTGTCTTTCTGACAATCATTTCGTTTTCGTTTTCTTCATATTCGTCATGCAGTCATTTGGCCTTCACTTCTCTACTCCCTATTTGTTTCATTCCTAAGTGACTTGCGCTTCTGTATTGCAAAATTTCCTTGAACATTTTTGCACTTCCATCTTTCATCGATTAACTGAAGTATTTCTTCTGTTACCCATGGTTTCTTCTCAATTACCTTCTTTGTACCGACGATTTCCTTTCCAACTTCTGTGTTTGCCCTTTTTAGAGATGTCATTCCTCTTCAACTGCACTGCCTACTGCTATATTCCTTGTCACAGTGTCTATAGCCTCAGAGGAGTTAAAACTTACCTTTTCATTCCTTAGTGTTTTCGTGTCCCACTTCGTTGCGTATTGATTCTTCCTGATTAATCTCTTAAACTTCAGCCTACTCTTCATCACTGCTAAATTGTGGTCTGAGTCTATATCTGCTCCTAGGTACGCCTTACAATCTAATATCTGATTTCGGAATCTCTGCCTGCATGACCATGATGTGTTCTGCCGAAATCCTCCCGTAGCCTTTTCCAAGTACTGCTCCTCCTCCTGTGATTCTAGAGCAGAGTATTCTCTATAACCAACTGGAATGTACTGCAGATCTCAATTAGTCTTTCTCCTCTCTAATTCCTAGTATCAAGTTCATATGCTGCCGCAACCCTTTCTTCTGTTCCTCCCCTACACCGGCATTCCAGTTCCCCGTAACTATTAGATTCTCATCTCCCTTTACGTAAGGAATTACTCGTTCAATATTCTCATACACTTTCTGAAAAGTCTTCTTCTACGGGTTGCGTCGTCAGCATGTATAACTGAACTATTGTTGTCAGTGCTAGTTTGCTTTTGATTCTGATGTTAATAACCCTGTCACTGAACTGTTCACAGTAACTTACTCTCTGCCCTGCCTTCCTATTCACAATGAATCCTACTCCCATTGTACCATTTTCTGCCTCTTCTGATACTAATCTACACTCGTCTAACCAGAAATCCTCGTCTTCTTTCCATTTCACTTCAGTGACCCGCATTGCATCTAGACTGAGCCTTAGTATTTCCCTTTCCAGATTTTCTAGTTTCCCTACCACGTTGAAGTTTCTGACATTCCACGCCCCGACTCGTGGAACGCTATTCTTTTGTTTGTTATTCAATTCTTTTCCCATCTTCACGTCCCCCTTGGCAGTTTCCTCTCCGAGTTCCGAATGGGGAACTAGTGCGTAATCTTTTGCCAAGGGGAGGTCATCATGACACTTTTCAGTTATAGGCTACATATCATGTGGATACACATTATGTGTTTTCTAATGTAGTGGTTTCCATTGCCTTCTGTATCGTCATGCCGTTGATTATTGTTTATTGCTCCGCCCTTAGGGATCGTTTCCCACCCAATACTGATGATTTTATTCAGAGTTGTTCGATCCCAGGACCGAGGGCATATTCCTTACTAATCAATGACGTTACACATAGACCACGGGAGCACGAAGAAATGAAATATGTAAATAAAGGAGAGCGAGAGGGATATTAATTATAGCACGCATGGCAGTAGACCACGGCAGATTACCTCAGCCGTTGCATGGAGGGGTCTGTGGTCGGGATGCGGTCGTAATTACAAGATACCGCCGTCATTCTTGAGACTCTGGTTGTTGTATCTAGCGAGCAACATGATCCTTTACGGTTTCTCCGTATAATCGGCTATGTGTTGCCTATCCTTCTAGTACCTGTTACACTAAACTGTCTCAGCATGGTGCCTAAACCGCAGTGCCATTGAATGTTCGGGAGACTAACTGTACAAGCCACGAAAGCGCGTATTGAAGGCGGAAGGAAGCGGGCCCCAGCGAGGCAGAACTCTTGGTGTGGTGGTTATTTAGCAACCTGGATTTCAAAAAATCTGCGAACTCCACAGAGGTCCCTAGCTTTCCATAAGCAAAGTAACTGTTCTCATTTGCTCAGTTTTGATCACTTTGCTCACGTAAGTTGCCGTACACTGCGTTCTTCTAACAGCTAGAACTACTTCTGTGGTGCCTCTGTTTGCCGGCCGGGGTGGGCGAGAGGTTCTAGGCGCTATAGTCTGGAACTGCGCTACCGCTACGGTAGCAGGTTCGAATCATGCCTCGGGCATGGATGTGTGTGATTTCTTTAGGTTAGTTAGATTTAAGTAGTTCTACGTTCTAGGGGACTGATGGCCTCAGCAGTTAAGTCCCATAGTGCCCAGAGCCATTTGAACCATTTTTTTGCCTCTCTGTTCATGTGCGAAGTACCGTTCAGACAACACAAACGGTTCCCACACACCTTAAAACGCCTCTTGACTAAAATTACCAGCCTCTGAATTACTTGCAATTAATACAAATAAAAATTATAGCCCATACATCTATTGCGGGTCGTCATCACTGTCTACCTGGTAGCTCTCTTCCGACTACAAAGCATAAAAAGAGTGTGCAATTTGTGTGGGTTTCACAGCTCTGCAGAAATCTCGTAGGTAAGGTTGAAGTGAGGGAAGCAAACAGTGGCTACTCTGATTCAGCCAAGTCAGCATAAGACAATGAATACAACCTTATTCACAGAAGAAATCACGATTCTGACAGGAATCTTTTCCGCGCTTCACAAAATTTGTCATGGTATAACCGCAAAATCTTGTCAGCAAAAACTAATCAAGGCATTACGACAGAAAGGCTCCATTCGGTGAAATATCGGCGTCGATAATCTGACATTAGAACAGATCAGAACTTCAAATATAATACCTACACATATGACCAAGACATTGAGGATAATATAGAGATTTCAGATGTCTCAGGAGAAGGAAACACAGTACAGATATCTAAAAAGCTATGTTTTTTGCGTGTAAGGGTTGGATGCTAAGGCGCAAAAATTAATCCCTCATACAAACAGCAGAAATCAGATACTGCTCACAGTTAAATGCTGCTCTAGAAGAGATCGCATAAGGGAAAAGTACCTAAAAAACTAGTTATGTGTTATGTAAAGGCCAAAACTATGGAATATCGAAGTAAACGCTGTACACGTAACTGAAAAGCATGAACATTGCATACACAAATAACTTCCAGTTGTATCCCCTTAAGACAGCATAGGTTGTAACGTGTCGGAAAGATGTGTAATATAAACCAGATAACGTAACGGTGAACATGCTGAATGAAAATATTATTGTAATAACAAGAACTACGAAGTAAGCCATGTGGAGCACATCGTGGAACTGCACACTAAGCACTAACGATTCGGGTAGTTGAATTCCTTTTACATTACAACAGTCGTATTTACTGAGTCCCACTGAGAGTGGTCTCTGGGCTGTGGGAAGCTCAAAAAAGTACATTTAATTGTTCTACAATAACAAGCGATAATATTACTGAAGAATATTGCATTGTTGCGCTAACTGTGATTGCAAATAATCTAACACATTAAATTTAAAAATTTCTGTAAAGATACTCTTCAATGGAGTAAGAGTTGCCCAATAGGAAGTTCTTTAATTTAGTCTTCATCGCCAACACGTTGTCTACAAGGCAAAAAAATGGCTCTGAGCACTATGGGACTGAACATCTGAGGTCGTCGGTCCCCTAGAACTTAGAACTACTTAAACCTAACTAACCTAAGGACATCAGACACATCCATGCACGGTTCCAGACTGAAGCGCCTAGAGCCGCTCGGTCACTGCGGCCGGCTGTCTACAAGGCATTTATTGTGCTCTGGCAATTTGCTGATACATGTATACCCCTGTGTATGATCCCTTTCTTTGCTGTTGATAATCCTTGAAACCTTTTGGTCCTACTGTTATACTGATGCTTTGACTATTTTTTGAGAAAATAGAGATATTATCACGAAGGACAATATCGTAGTGAACAAGCCGTCAAAATATCAATTACTGTCAAGAAGTTCTTGCAGATTGTGACAGAATTCACACCACATATAGTTCTTACAATACGCCTACTCAATAGTGGATGGAAATATCCAGAATAAAATATTTTCTAATTTTTAAAATACGTACATCAGCAGTACTGCAGAGCGCAAATATAGATGAACTAAAGTGCTTAATTAATTCTAGGCAGTAGGTTTTTTGTTTAAGGTTATCATTCGTATGTAGCCCAAGAAATTTAAGATTTTCTTCTTCTTGGATTTCCTTGTTTGAGAAACTATTCCTGTAGACTGTGGAGTTCTACGACAAGTATTGAACGGTTTGTCCTGAGTCTTCTCAAGACTCATTGATGATCTACCATCGGAAAAATGATTCTACAGGAGCCCAAAAAATGTAGAATATACTCCTGTTTACTAAAAAAACTCTCACTGAAAAATGGGGTACCAGCTGCCTCTACCTTCACCTGCACATCTAACAATTTTTCCAAAAATTTTGGCATGCGAACATAATAGCGCCCTTTCTAATTTGCGTCTTATGTCTCACTTCCACAAGCTCACACCCACTTCCACAAGCTCACACCCATTTGTCCATCGCTGTAAGTCGCTCATTGCTATCCACTCCCACTTGCCCATTCTCACTCACTCATTCAGCCCAACCCATTGTCATTATCTCTTTGTGTCTCTCTGTCACTGGCTCTGGTCTCACAGCCACCGTCCCCTTTGTTCTGCCCTACTAATAGTGTATCCTCTCATTGTCACTGTCTCCCTCTTTCTCTTTCTTATTACTGATATCTCATTCATTTCTTCCAACGCTGTCTCTTTCCACTGTCACTATTTCTCTCCCCCTCGTTGCCATTGTCATAGACTATGTCCCTCATTAGCATTGGCTCTCACCCACATTCACTTTCTCCTTCTCGTTACTCCTCTCGCAGCGCCTCCTTCGTATTCTTCCTAGCACTGTTCTATCACTGTTAACTATAATCCATTGCCACTGCCTCTCTTTCTCTCACACTAACACTGTTTCCTTCCCTCTTTCTATACTATAACCACTGTCTACTATCTCGCAACATTTGATACTTTCCTCTCTTTGCCACTGCCACTGTCTCCTTCTCTCTCAGCATAAAAAAGGGCGAATATGTTTGCATGCAAGATTTTTTGGGAAAGGTTCTGAGGAAGGTAGAATGAGGCACCCGGTATCCCACTTTTCAGTCTGAGTCTTTTAATATACAGGAGCATATTCGCATCTCTTGTGCTGCGATACGAGCATTTTTCTGATGGTTTCCTTCTTTCGCCTGCTACAGCAGGGTACGCCACTCTTATGAAAAGAACTTTATGAGTCAGTAAAATTTTAATAGTTCACGAGTGTGAAACTGAAACAGCGCAAAACTGTGTAATTTTTACGCCTCAGACCGGATTTTATATGCACAAAAATTCCGCATGCGCTTCGGTACTACAACATGAGTTTCCCAGAATCCTTCTGAGGAGAACGAAGACACTTCACAGCATGTTTCTCCGTGCCACATCGCTGTATAAGCTATGTTTTCGCCTCACGTCGGACTTTACGTGTGCAAGTAGGGTAAATTGGAACCTCTGTATCTCGGAAACGGATAAAGGGTTGTTCGACATCAGGATCTTAGGAAAACGAGCGTATATAGTAAAAACTACAGCTGTTTGCTGTGCATGGCCACCCTGGAATCCGCAGATTCGCTCTGGTAACTAAAAGCCATGTTTTTTAGGGTGTTTCTAGACAAAGGATGGGGATTTTACGAAACGGGAAGATGTCATTTCTAGATAAATGCCTAGGAAATATACCTTTGAAATTTGAGCTATTTGTGTCGTTATGTATTATTTAGATTTCGCCTCACGCCATATTCTGCGTGCGTATCTTACGTGTACAAGTAGGGTAGCTATGAGCATCTGGATCTCAGAAACTGACAAAGATACCAATAAAATTTTCAAGATTATTCGAGATAGGATTCTTAGGAACATATCGTACAAAATTTAGCCACTTGCATTACATACACGTCATGTTATCCTCGGATGGATTTTGCTCCCCTGGTGACAGCGAAGAACCGTCCATGAGTACACCATCATCAAATACAAAGAGAACGCAAATCACCACCGAGGCAATTGTTGTGCATCATGGATCATAAATGACGGTTATGAACGACAGCTGCGGAGACGAGTACGGGCGAATAAACGTGCAATTGTTGGGGAACCGAAAGCCCAAATGTACCAAGGACCTACCAACAGGGTCTTCTCAACGAGCGTTCGACGAACGTTGCTATGTATGGGCCTCCGCTGACTGATACACTACTGGCCATTAAAATTGCTACACCAAGAAGAAATGCAGATCGTAAGCGGGTATTCATTGGACAAATATATTATACTAGAACTGACATGTGATTACATTTTCACGCAATTTGGGTGCATGGCTCCTGAGAAATCAGTACCCACAACAACCACCACTGGGAGTAAAAACGGCCTTGATACGCCTGGGTATTGAGTCAAACAGAGCTTGGATGGCGTGTACAGGTACAGCTGTCCAAGCAGCTTCAACACGATACCACAGTTCATCAAGAGTAGTGACTGGCGTATTGTGACGAGCCAGTTGCTCGCCCACCATTAACCAGACGTTTTCAATTGGTAAGCGATCTGGAGAGTGTGCTGGCTAGGGCAGCAGTCGAACATTTTCTGTGTTCAGAAAGGCCCGTACAGGACCTGCAACATGCGGTCGTGCATTATCCTGCTGAAATGTAGGGTTTCGCAGGGATCGAATGAAGGGTAGCCAGTCCGCAGCTCGTGGTCACGCGGTAGCGTTCTCGCTTCCCACGCCCGGGTTCCCAGGTTCGATTCCCGGCGGGGTCAGGGATTTTCTCTGCCTCGTGATGACTGGGTGTTGTGTGATGTCCTCAGGTTAGTTAGGTTTAAGTAGTTCTAAGTTCTAAGGGACTGATGACCATAAATGTTAAGTCCCGTAGTGCTCAGAGCCAAGGGTAACCACGGGTCGTAACACATCCGAAATGTAACGTCCACTGTTCAAAGTCCGTCAATGCGAACAAGAGGTGACCGAGACGTGTAACCAGTGGCACCCCATACCATCCCGCCAGGTGATACGCCAATATGGCGATGACGAATACACGCTTCCAATGAGCGTTCACCGCAATGTCGCCAAACACTGATGCGACCATCATGATGCTGTAAACAGAACCTGGATTCATCCGAAAAAATGACGTTTTGCCATTCGTGCACCCAGGTTCGTCGTTGAGTACATCATCGCAGGCGCCCCAGTCTGTGATCCAGCGTCAAGGGTAACCGCAGCCATGGTCTCCGAGCTGATAGTCCATGCTGCTGCAAACGTCGTCGAACTGTTCGTGCAGATAGTTGTTGTCTTGCAAACGTCCCCATCTGTTGACTCAGGGATCGAGACGTGGCTGCACGATCCGTTACATCCATGCGTTCCGTATTACCCTCCCGAACCCACCGATTGCGTATTCTGCTAACAGTCATTGGATCTCGACCAACGCGAGCAGCAATATCGCGATACGATAAACCGCAATCGCGATAGGCTACAATCCCACATTTATCAAAGCCGGAAACGTGATGGTACTCATTTGTCCTCATTACACGTGGCATCACAACAACGTTTCACCAGGCAACGCCGGTCAACTGCTGTTTGTGTATGAGAAATCGGTTGGAAACTTTCCTCATGTGAACACGTTGTAGATGTCGCCACCGGCGCCAACCTTGTGTGAATGCTCTGAAAACATCATTTGGATATCACAGCATCTTCTTCCTGTCGGTTAGATTTCACGTCTGTAGCACGTCATCTTCGTGGTGTAGCAATTTTAATGGCCAGTAGTGTATTCATGGGCGTCAAAAGTTGGAATTTTCACACCAGTACCGCAACTGGACCTCCACTGAGTGGCGACAGTTAGCCTTTTTCAGATCAATCACGTCTTACGCTCTACTGGACAGAAGGTCGTTGGTGCGCTCGGTGTGAAATGTCTGAAAGTAAACACTCTACAAACAGGATGGAGCGCTATTGTCTAGGGATTTTTTCTGCGGCTTTCCCTCAGTGAACTCGTCATTTTGGAATGCACAATGGATCAACACAAGTATAAGTCTATCCTTGGGACCATGACCACCCCTGCGTGCGGTTTGTTCGTCCTTGGGGTGATGGTATCTACCAGCAGGGCAATGCAACGTCTCACTCAAGCAGCAATGTACGTGCGTGGTTCGAGGAGCATCAGGATGAGTTTAATGTCCTCCTATGACAACGTAACTCCCCAGATTTAAATCCAATGAAGAACATGTGGGCCTACATCGATCGAGCTGTTTGCGCCACGGTTCCTTGACCGAGAAATATACCACAACTTGCCACATCATTGCAATCAGCAGACGTTCCTGTTGGTACCTTACAGAATCTCATTAACTCTTTTCCTACCCGTCTTGCGCTGCAAAAAGTGTTTCCTCAGGCTTTTGACAGGTGTTCACAATAATGTGACTGGAAAGTATAGGTCAAAGGTAAGGAGAAGGAGAACGGCTCCTGACTGCTGCTGAAGTGTTCGTTGCACACCGTTGCGTCTGAGCCAGTCTCTGGAAGTAACTAGGCCACACTGAAGCCGAAGAAGATGCCGACTGGTACCGAGACCTCGTTATCCCTTCGCAAATCCTGTAATTCTGCGGATGACACACTCGTTCAGCTTTTCAACAGCGTCAAGGTCGGCGCTCGCTCTCTATTGGGCTGCGAATGCCGGGTGGCGGGGAAGGGGGGCGGGCGACACACGAGGTGTCGTCTGCGGCCTGCGGGGCGCAGACACCTCCCCGTAACCGGAGAGCGCCACAAAACCCCGAGAGTGATGAGAAAAAATACGTGCGCGTCAGAGCGCGCAACAAAAAGCACGC
This sequence comes from Schistocerca serialis cubense, assembly GCF_023864345.2. Taxonomy (NCBI): domain Eukaryota; kingdom Metazoa; phylum Arthropoda; class Insecta; order Orthoptera; family Acrididae; genus Schistocerca; species Schistocerca serialis. Next base: position 386,921,058 of record NC_064641.1, on the reverse strand, counting down.
CGAGAGCCGGAGGTGTGAAAACGTTTGGAGCGGCAGCCAGCTTTTCTTCTCGCCTCCCCCGGCAACACAAAACCGTGTTTTCACAAACTTCCTGGCGCGCCGGCACAATGCGGGGGATGCTCTCTTAGCAGATAGATGCACAATGGCCGCATTTAATATCGTTTCGCCGCAGGTAATTTCCCTGGCAAGTCCCGGCAGCATTGTCAGCGGCCGCCGGAGGCGCTGCCGAACGCCGCCGCACGCCCCGTCCCGCATCGCGCGACGCCGCGCCGCCGGCTCCCCCGACCGCTACCTGCCGCCCACGACCATCCAGCGGCCGCTCAATGCCGACACACCCTCCGCTGCGTTCCTTTGTAGCCACTGCCTGCTTCCGAGTCCCAAATTTTCGGCCGGACCGCTTGCGTTTTCTTCCGCGGCCGCAAAGTTCGTGGAATACGCTGTTCTCGGGGCGCAATCTGACACCGGCCTGGCATCGAATAATCTACTCAGAAAGGAAACGTCTCGGCCCGAGGGAGTCCAGTCGAGGGTCTGAGAAATCAGAGAGAGAACCTCGGCCTGTTGGCTGCTGTCTATCGTTACAATCTCTCGAACTGAAGCTGATTTGGTTAATTTGTTATTGTTGTAACCTCACAACAGTTTATTTCTACATCTACATCTACATCTACATCTACATCTACATACATATTCCACAATCCACCGTACGGTGCGTGGTGGAGGGTACCTTGTACCACAACTAGCATCTTCTCTCCATGTTCCACTCCCAAACAGAACGAGGGAAAAACGGCTGCCTACACACCTCTGTACGAGCCCTGATCTCTCTTATCTTATCTTTGTGGTCTTTCCGCGAAATGTAAGTTGACGGCAGTAAAATTGTACTGCAGTCAGCCTCAAATGCTGGTTCTCTAAATTTCCTCAGTAGCGATTCACGAAAAGAACGCCTCCTTTCCTCTAAGACTCCCAAGCGGCTTTCTGAAGCATTTCCGTAACACTTGTAAGTAGGCTGTTCAGGTTTTTGTGTCGGTAACGCCATGAAGCGCTCTCTGTGAAAATCACTAACTGTGCTTTGTGCCGTCTGTGGCTGGTCTGCATTGTTGTAATTTGCTGTTGTAGAGTTGGGCGCGTAGCGTTGCGCAGTTGGAGGTGAGCAGCCAGCAGTGGTGGATGTGGGGAGAGAGGTGGCGGAGTTTTGAGAGCGGATGATCTGGACGTGTGTCCATCAGAGACAGTAAATTTGTAAGACTGGATGTCATGAACTGATATATATATATATATATATATATATATATATATATATATATATATATATATATTATGACTTTTGAACACTATTAACGTAAATACATTGTTTGTTCTTTATCAAAATCTTTCATTTGCTAACTATGCCCATCAGTAGTTAGTCCCTTCACTAGTTAGAATCTTTTATTTAGCTGGTAGTAGTGGCGCTCGCTGTACTGCAGTAGTTCGAGTAACGAAGTTTTTTGTGAGGTAAGTGATTCATGAAAGGTATAGGTTATTGTTAGTCAGGGCCATTCTTTTGTAGGGACTATTGAAGTCAGATTGCGTTGCGCTAAAAATATTGTGTGTCAGTTTAGTGTTGATCAGAATAAGTAAAGAGCGAAATGTCTGAGTACGTTCAGTTCTGCTCAGCTGTTTGAAAATGAAATAACGTAAGGGGTATACCAGCACAGTAATCCATTAATTTTTCTTAGGGGACGTCTCACACTCGCGTGATGAGCAAGCCCACCAGTAACAAGTCTAGCAGCCCTCCTCTGAATTGTTTCTTTGTCCTCCCTCAATCCGACCTGACAGGGATCCCAAACGCTCGAGCAATACTCAAGAATAGGTCGTACTAGTGTTTTATAAGCGGCCTCCTTTACAGATGAACCACATCTTCCCAAAATTCTACCAATGAATCGAAGACGACTATCCGCCTTCCCCACAACTGCCATTACATGTTTGTCCCACTTCATATCGCTCTGCAATGTTACGCCCAAATATTTAATCGCCGTGGCTGTGTCAAGCGCTACACTACTAATGGAGCATTCAAACATTACAGGATTCTTTTTCCTATTCATCTGCTTTCATTTACATTAATTTTAATTAATTTTTTTGCTTTAATTTACATTTAATTATAACATTCACATTTACTGCAACCTCCCAACAGTTTTACTTCCGTAACCTCGGAATAATAATATGACTAATCTCTCAATAAAAATGTGACTCATATAAATAACCTTTCAAAAATTAACTGACTGTTAACTTTAACTGGTAAATTTGGACGCCAGCAATGCTGCGTAATGGCCCTGCAAAGTCATTCTGAATAAACTGAAGATTCTTACCTCAATGAAGTCGCCGGATAACGCGTATATATCTGCTCCTATAAGAAATTTTTCTGGCACAGCCCAGTGCAATGCTGGCCGCTAGATTTGTTATGTACAAAAAGAAAGAACTGATTTTTCTTTATGATAATAGGGATGACGATGGACAGGAGAAATTAGTAAAATCTTTAAATTCAAAAGAATGATTGTCAAAAGTTATTTTTGTAAGAAAGATTATTATTGAAAGATCTTTAAAAACATTTACTTGGTACTTGATATAACGATAGTACAAAATCAGTTATTACAAGTTACATACGCGCGCGGCCGCTTTTACCTTATACTACATCGTTCATGCACGGTCATCGCTCTCCACGTCCGATCCAATCGCCCGACTGCGAGCTACTACTACTACTACTACTACTAATGCAGCCGACACTGCTCCTACTGCAGCCGACACTGCTCTCTGGTCTGCGAGTCTATTGTAGCTTACATATTGCAGGCAGCGCGTGAGCAATCCGTCGAAATTACATCTGCTCGAGTGCGCTAGCAATAAATTCCTTAGACATGGACCTCTTACATTGTGTCATAGTTAGATCCGTAATACTACTGTTTGCTACTGTAGACTATAGTAAGTAAGTGTGGACTACGGTAGTTGTCCTAGTAAGCTTAGTCTTGTTTGGGCCGTAACTGTGTTATCTGTACATTAGGTGTGTTGCATACCTATCGGGCGTTACCCCATTTCGATCCGCTGTTTGCTCATGCGATCTGAAGTAGTCGACCGTCTGCAAACTGAGTAAAGATACATAAATTGCCGCTTAACCTATGGAACATTTTTGTTCTACATAGTTATTCTCCCATCTGTTACTTGAAAATAAACACTATTTATAGCAAAATTGATATTTTCATTGCTTACCCCAGATTTTGTTCGAAAACGGTTGATTTGTATTATGAAACGTGGGGATGTTGTAGTAAAAGTAAAAAAAAAAAAAAAAAAAAAAAAAAATACGGAGTTATCACATAGAGTTGGAAAACGTAGATTTCTAAAAAAAAGATCAAATAAAAAAAACGCAAAACACAAAGATTCAAACTAACTTCAATACATCATTGAGCTTACATAAAACATGTTTCTGTTACACATTAACAACTTTCGCACTTATCAACAATAACAGGAAACTCTTGCCTTTGAGCATAATGGAATACATTATATAATTATATCATTATAATGAAAAACATTATGTAATTATAAATACTTTTTAACTGCACTTATACGAAAAGTAATTCCTGTGATTTCATAAAAACTTGAAGCTTACGCGATCAACTAATTTTTGTTACTTACAATATGTAATATTTATTTTGTAAAGATATGAAATACACTGCGGAATAACACTGAACAATGTGTGGTTTTAATTATATGCAAAACAAATAAACAAAAAAAAAACGGACGTCATCGACTCCCAGTTTCTCTCTCGCTCATTCATTTATGTTTCTTTCGCTACCATTGCTACCAGCGACATCGGTTATCCTCAAATTAACTACATCATTTATGTACTGTGCCAAATCCACCCAACAGTCGTTTTGATAGAGCGGATCTCTAGTCGCAGCCAACAGAGCAGTGACAGCACGTTTGCGGTCGTTACTCATGTTCAGTGGGCACTCCAAACAAGAACTCATCTCATAATGTGCTTCCCCGATGTATATTCATCTTGTGCTAAACTCCTAGGGACAGACTGTTGGAAATTAAAATTAAAACATCAAGAAGGATTACAAATAACGATATTTTACATACTGTGGACATACAATTAACTACTTAAATTTGCACGTGATTTGGATACACAGAAAGTGAAATTAAGTTCGAGTGCGTGCCGAAAGGTAATGCCACTGAATTTTGATTCTGCCCTCAATATCTGTTCAGGTATAGTAGTCATGCATATTAATCGATCGACTTTCAAGCTTAACTGAAGCAGGTTGCAACCCTCTGCCACTAGAGGATTCCGAATTGTAGAGAACATGGCTGTGTGTACCGTAACTATGTCGGTGCGTGAAAAACAAAATTCTGAAATCGAGTTGCCAACCGCAGAATACGCGATTCCAATTGAAATCCTAACAAGAATGAAACCTGTGTACGGTGATGATTGTGTCGACATGAGTAATGTACGACGTTGGATTGTTTGTGGTCGTAAAGACGAAACCGCTGCTGCCAACTTTATCGTGTGTGACAAAGCTCGGAGTGGACGACCGCATACGGTAACCGATGAGCCTCATAGTAATATACACTACTGGTCATTAAAATTGCTACACCAAGAAGAAATGATGATGATACACGGGTATTCATTGGACAAATACGTATTCTACTAGAACAGACATGTGATTACATTTTCACGCAGTTTGGGTGCGTAGATCCTGAGAAATCAGTACCCATAACAACCACCTCTGGCCGTAATAACGGCCTTGATACGCCTGGCCATTGAGTCAAACAGAGCTTGGATGGCGTGTACAGGTACAGCTGCCCATGCAGCTTCAACACGATACCACAGTTCATCTAGAGTAGTGACTGGCGTATTGTGACGAGCAGTTGCTGGGCCACGATTGACCAGACGTTTTCAGTTGGTGAAAGATCTGGAGAATGTGCTGGCCAGGGCAGCTGGTCGAACATTTTCTGTATCCAGAAAGGCCCGTATAGGACCTGCAATATGCGGTCGTGCATTATCCTGCTGAAATGTAGGGTTTCGCAGCGATCGAATGAAGTGTAGACCTACGGGTCGTAACACATCTGAAATGTAACGTCCACTGTTCAAAGTGCCGTCAATACGAACAAGAGGTGACCAGACGTGTAACCAATGGCACCCCATACCATCATGCCGGGTGATACGCCAGTATGGTGATGACGCGTACGCGCTTCCAATGTGCGTTCACCGCGATGTCGCCAAACACGAATGCGACCATCATGGTGCTGTAAATAGAACCTGGATTCATCCGAAAAAATGACGATTTGCCATTCGTGCACTCAGGTTCGTCGTTGAGTACATTATCACAGGCGCTCCTGTGTGTGATGCAGTATCAAGGGTAACTGCAGCCGTGGTCTCCGAGCTGATAGTCCACACTGCTGCAAACGTCGTCGAACTGTTCGTGCAGATGGTTGTTGTCTTGCAAACGTCCCCATCGGTTGACTCAGGGATCGAGACGTGGCTGCACGATCCGTTACAGCCATGCGGATAAGATGCCTGTCATCTCGACTGCTAGTGATACGAGGCCGTTGGGATCCAGCACGGCGTTCCGTATTACCCTCCCGAACCCACCGATTCCATATTCTGCTAACAGTCATTGGATCTCGACCAACGCGAGCAGCAATGTCGCGTTGCGATAAACCGCAATCGCGATAGGCTGCAATCCGACCTTTATCAAAGTCGGAAACGTGATGGTATGCATTTCTCCTTACACAAGGCATCACAGCAACGTTTCACCAGGCAACGCCTTTCAACTGCTGTTTGTGTATGAGAAATCTGTTGGAAACTTTCCTCATGTCATCACGTTATAGGTGCCGCCACCGGCGCCAACCCTGTGTGAATGCTCTGAAAAGATCATTTGCATATCACAGCATCTTGTTCCTGTCGGTGAAATTTCGCGTCTGTAGCATGTCATCGTCGTGGTGTAGCAATTTTAATGGCCAGTAGTTTATTTGATGAATCTACCAGAGAAAATTGTCGAATAACACCGACACAGCTCTCAACTAAGTGTGGTCCGTTGTGAAAAGGTGTGCGGGACGTCACTGCAGAACTGTGTGGACGGTGAGTGTCTTGAATGCTCATTCCTGCATGAGACAGAGGAGATTGGGCATCTGTCAAACAATTCTTTTCCGTTTTGATAATGAGGGTGAGAGCGAAGAGTTCCTTAACAACATTGTGACAGGTGATGAAAGCTGGACTGACCATTTTGCCCCGAAAACAAGAGAGTACCAATGGAGTTCCGCCATAAATGATCAAAAGCATGTCATCAAGAGGCAAAACATGCTCACAATGTTCTGTGACGTTCACGGTGTGCTGCATTTGGCATTCAGGCCTGAAGGCACCATCATAAACTCTGAAAGGTGCTGCGAGTCCCTTAGAAAACTGAAAGCACAAATTCGTAGACTTCGTCCACGCATGGACCAGCCTCTCTCTCAGCACGCAAGTCCACACCTCACACGAGGGCTGCGACATCTGCAACAATCCGACGCCTTGGGTTCACGGTCGTTAATCATCCTCCTTATAATCCCGAATTCACCCCATTCGATTTTCATCTGTTTCAAAAACTTAAAGAGCCCTTTCGAGGACTTCACTCTGATAGTTATGAAGCAGTGGAAGCAAAGCTGAAGTTGTGGCTCCGTGAACAAACATCCTACAGTGACGGTGTCAACAAGCTGGTTCAAAATGGTTCAAATGGCTCTGAGCACTATGGGACTTAACATCTGTGGTCATCAGTCCCCTAGAACTTAGAACTACTTAAACCTAACTAACCTAAGGACATCACACACATCCATGCTCGAGGTAGGATTCGAACCTGCGACCGTAGTGGTTGCGCGCTTCCGGACTGAGCGCCTAGAACCGCTAGACCACCGCGGCCGGCGAGCTGGTCTCTCCTTGGGGAAAATGTGAGGTGACTATGTTGAGAAATAAATAAGTATACATGAAGAATAAAGGTGTAGAATGTTAATAAACTCTGTTTAATTTAAAAAGCTTTAAGAGCTTTCACATGAAAAATTCAGAGGATTACTTGTCAGTGTGACCTCTTAACACACTATCCGATGAAAACTAATCGGACACTTATTAGTGGACATTAATATGGGTTGTATCCACTATTCGCGTTTGTGAAGCCTTGGACTCTGCCGGGCTCCCTCAGTGAGGGAGTGTGATTGTAAGTAGAGGAATGACAGCCCATTCTTCCTCAAGAGAAAAAACCAGAGAAGATAGCGATGTTTAAAGCTGGTGCCTGGACCGAAGCCGACGTTCTACTGTAACTCTTCGCAAATATGGTCCATTGGATTCGTATGTGGACTCTGGTCAGGAATCCATTTTAGGAAAGATAATGTCTACAAACCATTGCCTCAAAGATGCTGCTTTATGACAGGGTGCGTTGTCATGCTGCATCATACTATCATCGCCTCCAAAGAGTTCCTTTAATGTAAAATGTGTTTATATCGTGTCACACTTAGTGTTTTCTTATGGGTGATAAGGGGACCATGCCCTAATCGAGAAAAATCCTCCCATACAACATAGCCTCCTCTGCACTTCGCTGTTGGCGCTGCACATGATGGCAGATAACGTTCTCCAGGCGCATGACAAACCAAAATCGTTCCATCATATAGCCACACGGCATAGCATATTTCATCACTCAAAATCATTCATTTTCCGTCATCCACTAACCAGAGACATCAGTATTTACACCACTCCAAGTATCGCTTAACAGTGACTACGAAATGTTAGGCTTACCATTGTATCCCATTCTCTGTAACTCCGTACGCACAGCCATTGTGAAGTCTGGACTGCTGGTAGTAAACTGAAACTCATGAGTGGTTCCTTCCACTGATCTCATCATATTTCGTACAATCACTCTATGCAATGCTGACATTCTCCGTCCACCAGTTCGTGCACTCGACATGATCTTGTCGCAATTGTAGTTGTACCTTTGCGCTTCGCTTCACAGTCACTTCACTAGGGTTGAAATGCACTTGAAGAATTTGTTACTTGCAAGGGAAACTCCCCATCGCAGCCTCCTCAGACTTAGTGGTAAGATGGCCCAGTAGATAGCTCGTCAAAAACTGAACTCAGATCGTGCACGAAAACAGGAAAAAGGTGTAATAAACTGTGAAAAAAGAAGCAAAATAGAAACAGCGAACGGTTCAAGCTTCAGATGCGCAACACTGAGCGATTTGGGAGAACATCGGGGTTGTGCAGCTGTGGTCACGGTGTTGGACTGCAAAGTCTGAGATCCGTCTTATACTCTGAAGAGCCAGAGAAAACGGAACATGTGCCTAATGCCGTGTAGGGCTCCCGTGAGCACGCAGAAGTGACGCAACACGACGTGGCATGGACTCGACTAATGTCTGAAGTAGGGCTGCAGGGAATTCATACCATGAATCCTGCAGGGCTGTCCATAAATTCGCAAGAGTACGAGGGGTAGGGATCTCTTCTGAACAGCACGTTGTGCAAGGCATCTCAGATATTTTCATATCTAGGGAGTTCGGTGGCCAGCGGAAGTATTTAAACTCAGAATTGTGTTCCTGGAGCCACTCTGTAGCAATTCTGGATGTGTGTGCGTGTGTGTGTGTGTGTGTGTGGGGGGGGGGGGGTGTCTGCTGGAATTGCCCAAATCTGTCGTAATGCACAATAAAAATGAATGGATGCAGGTGATCAGACAGGATACTTACGTACGTGTCATCTGTCAGAATCGTATCTAGACGTATCATGGGTCCCAGATCACTCCAACTGCACATGCCCCACACCATTATAGAGCTTCCAAAAGCTTGAACAGTCTCCTCCTGACATACATGGTCCTTGGATTCATGAACCTGCCTCCATACCGGCACACGTCCATCCGCTCGATACGAGTTGAAAAGAGACTCGTCACACCAAGCAACATATTTCCAGTCGTCAATAGTCCAATGTCGGTGTTGACGAGCCCAGGCGGCGCGTAAATCGTATCTAGACGTATCATGGGTCCCAGATCACTCCAACTGCACATGCCCCACACCATTATAGAGCTTCCAAAAGCTTGAACAGTCTCCTCCTGACATACATGGTCCTTGGATTCATGAACCTGCCTCCATACCGGCACACGTCCATCCGCTCGATACGAGTTGAAAAGAGACTCGTCACACCAAGCAACATATTTCCAGTCGTCAATAGTCCAATGTCGGTGTTGACGAGCCCAGGCGGCGCGTAAAGCTTTGTGTCGTGCTATCAGCAAGCGTACACTAGTGAGCCTTCGGCTCCGAAAGCCCATATCGATGACATTTCGTTGAAAGGTTCGCACGCTGACACTTGTTGATGGCCCGGCATTGAAATGTAGAGCAATTTGCGGAAAGGTTGCACTCCTGTCACATTGAACGATTCTCTTCAGTTGTTGTTGGTCTCGTTCTTGCAGGATCTTTTTCAGGCGGCAGCGATGTCGGAGATTTGATATTTTACCGGATTCCTGATATTCACGGTACATTCGTGAAATGGTCCCAACTTCATCGCTACCTCAGCGATGCTGTGTCCTATCGCTCATGTGCCGACTATAGCATAACGTTCAGACTCACTTAAATCTTGATAATCTACTCTTGTAGCAGCGGTAACCGATCTAACAACTGCACCAGACACGTATTGTCTTATAGAGGCGTTGCCTACCCCAGCACCGTATTCTGACTGTTTACGTATCTCTGTATTTGAATACGCATGCCTATACCAGTTTATTTGGTTCTTCAGTGTATATCCACATAATTGTGAAATGTCCGTCTGGTCATAGACGCATCAGTACGTTGTATTCAAATTTGTTTCTGTGTCGCGGAATAACGTCCGTATGTAACAACGACGTGCAAGGAAATGACCTCTTGACTTATGTACCTCCTATTTCTTGTACTCAAGTGCCGCATGTTATTACTCTTGCGTTCCGTTTTGGAAGTTTTCCCTCTTGAATTCATTTGTTGTAATATAGTTCACACCCGTTCGTTGGTTTTTTCATTTGTGTGAAAGGTCTAAGCGGCATCTCACCCGCTCTCACTATTCATCGCATTTACCTGCGACCGTAATATATTCTTACCCACAAGACTCATATTCTGCAACAAATGTGTAGCATGACAATTGTCAAGACTACATAAGAAGAACTGACACGTCAATGACCGGACGGAAAGTTAACAAATTCGTGAAAAAAATGGGGAGCAAGGGAGATTTGATCACGGATTTCCCGCTTTGCAGCCCACCACTGGTACCACACAGCCTCGACGTGGTAGGTCTTGCAACTCTCACGATGTTGCACACCTTGAGCTTGGACCATTCACTGTTCCTATTCTGCTTCTTTTTTCACAGTTCAGTGCAATTTATTCCCGTTTTAAGAGCTTCATCTGTGTTCAATTTTTGACGGGTTATCAACAGGGCCGTTTTGCCACTAAATCTGAGGGGAGTGCGATGGAGAGTTTCCCTTGTAAGTAACAAATTCATCAACGACTTTTCAACTCTTTCAAATCTGTCCAAGTCCATTGTCGGTGATGGGATTGTGAAGCGGAAACGCGAAGGAACAACTACAATTAATGTTGTGTTGGCAAAAGAGCCAACACCGTGTTACGATTGGGGGCCGAAATGCACGCGTCTTAGCTCACGCAGGCTGGCGTGAGGAGGGAAGAACTACACTGACGTGAGGTCTGGAACATGACAAGGAATGAATATTCAGAAAGCGGACGTAATTAGTTTGATACTTCACTTTATCCATTAATGGTGAACGTGTAACCTCCCCGCAAGAAATTTGAAAGTCAATGATTATAAAAAAAATGTGCCAAATGTTGTCTTCTCACAAAACTGAATAATAGAAATAAGCCAAGCGTAACCTTCTTGCAAAATTAAAGAATAATAATGGCCCAAAGGTAAACTCCCCACAAAATTAACGTTAAGGAATGAAGATTGATCACAAACCCACACAATAATATTAATTAATTAAAGCACCATGAACTGAATGTAACATCTGAACAGAAATAATTAAACCTGATAAATTTTATAAGGGCAGCAGCGCTGACCTTCGGCCCTGTGAAATAATTAAACCTGAACACAAAAACCAAAATTCTTACCTCAGTAAACTGCATCTATATCTGCTCTTATTTTTCGGCACAGCTCCGTGCAATGCTGGCCCATATTTAATTTTGATTCTTGGAGGGAATGCATGGGAAATATTATCTAACTTGAAATGAACCTTTTTCTTAAAAATAGTTACTTTACAAAAAAAAATTATTGGGGCAATTCTTGAACAAATTAATTACAATTAACATACATTATGGATGTGCGCAATGCTGCTTCATTACCTTATATAACAATATACCTCGTCCTGAATCGTGACCAGAGATGCAAGGAGAGCACGCCGCCGACCCATGCCGACACCCGCTCAGTACAACCGTCCACTCGCTACTCGCAACTGAACACTCTCTCTGCCCACTCGCCTCACACTACTCAACTCTCGCGCGGTCAAGCGTAGACTAGCAACGATAAATAACTCTCTGGTCAGAGATTCTGTCATGCCTCGCCATCGCTGGTAATGAATACATATGAAACGTACGCGTTTCATAACCCTCCACTAGCGGGGGCAAAAATTTGGCAGCGATGGTGAGTCATTTGGACTTGCCATGAGCAACAAATTTTTTTTAACTAACTAACTTTACAATCACAGAATATACAGATATATAGGTGTAGAACATGAAGTAAATATAGTGCACATGCACCGAGTACAGAACATATCAGACAATGACAAAATATATATACAATGAATAGAAATCAAGTTAACAAAATGACAAAAATGCACATGCACTGTCGTTCAGAACATATTTGCAAATTACAAAATGTATATGCTATGAGTACACATCAGATTGATAAATGACAAAAGTGCACACGCACTGTAGTACAGAACGTATCAGAAAACCACAAAATGTATACGTAATGAGTACAAATGGCATAAAGTGCACACGCACTGTAAAACTCTCTAATATTTTTACAACAAATAAACCTAATGAGTATAAATCACACTGACAAATGACATGAAGTGCACACGCACTGTAATACTCTCTAGTATTTTTCTACAACAAATAAACATATCAAGGAGTGTAATAAAGTGCACATGCACTATAGAAATCTTTAGTAATTTCAGGACAACTGATCTTATTAACAAATGAAAGGAAGTGCACACGCACTGTATATGACTTTTTCATTTTACAAGAATTAGGAAAGGAATAGGAAGGATTGCGTCATGGTTGTAGCACTTTAGGTTGCACGCAGCTGTACTGAAAGTCCATATCTTTCTACAGAAGCACAGCACCAAGTGAGACAATCTGAAGCTCTTTTCCTTGAAGTATTAATCAGTGTAGCCAAGACACTGAAATGTCGTAATAATATTCCATGTTATCATTTTGCTAGTACATTAGGTACACCAAACAGTGGGACCATAATAACATCTCCATCGCTCAAAGTGGTGGACAGCATGTCGTGTCAACACCATGTTCTTGTAAAGTAGGCCAACGTCGAATTAGTGCAAAAACCAAATATAGTGCTCCATGATCATGAGGATAGACAGGACAAATGGATATTGCAGTAATTTCTGGTAATTAGGTCAGAAGGTGAAGGACACTAAGTCACATAGTAGTCTTCATTGAGAATTACACTAGTAATGGGTGGCACTCATCGCCCAGTTACTGAACATTTCTGTATCATGTATGTAGTATTACAGAATAACGTTCATAAAATTAACTGAATATAGTAATTATTGGCACTCATTGCCAAGTTACAAACCATCAGAAGTCATCGTTCAAAACATAAGCTAATCAATGGCATAGTATTAACATAATTCACTTAATTATAGTGATTATTGGCATCATGGGTAATCTTATTACAATAAACAGTGGCATTCATTGGCCAGTTACAAAGCATCATTTTTTTTTATTATTAAGAAGTCATTATTGAAAATGAGTTAATTATTGGCATAGCATTTATACATAACTAGTCTAATTATAGTAATCATTGGCATCATAGCTAATCTTATTACAATAAACAGTGGCGTTCATTAGCCAGTTACAAAGCATTTTTTTTGTATTATTCAGAGGTCGTTATTGAAGTGACATACTATTCAGAGCTGATCAGTATTATTCAGAACTCTCTTAAACTAGTAGCATTATTTGGGACTGGTAATTACTTTGTTTGCTTTTGAGCTATTGCTGCAAATGAAGATGTGTAACGTCATTCGTCATGAGTCAGCTGTAGCAAGGTTATGAAACAAGGCAGTATATGTGATCACATTTATAAATGATAGACACAACTGGGTAAAAAAAATGCAAGTAATAGTACAGGTTTAATAAGTAACAGGTTTAGTAAGTATCATGAAAAGCTTCTCCTGGAAAAAATACAAAATGGATTATTGAGCTGAAAGAAGAAACGCATATTTTGCTGAAAAGTAGTGAACTTCGAATTAACAGGTAGTGAAATGTGTATAAAAATATGTGTTCTCTAGCTGTCCTTTCCAAAACCTTCAGTCATCCTACTATGCAACATAACACATACTGTCAAAACGAACTGCAACAAATACTTAAATAACTACATAGCATCTCTTAACTAACAGCAAATATATAAACTTCATCATCATTTTCATCTGCAAAGAAGAACTTCATTATCCATATCACCATAACTCCATTATTATCATCACCTGTAAAGAAAACTTCATTATCCGTAGTAGCATACGCTTCATCATTATTCATCATCATTCATTATAATCTGCAAAAAAAAATCACTTCATTATTCATTACACAACTATTCCTTATTTCTAGCATATTTCCTCACTAAAACTAAGATGTGAAGTTCTGTCTGACAGCCTGCATCAATCGCTTCGTATTCTGAAAGAAAAAATTAGTTAAGACTGCTATTCTATGATGTGTATAGTATATTCTTGTTAATGCTTATTAATTCTGATCCATTTACCCTTCCTCATAAGAGTTTTGCATCTTCTTTCGTTTATTCCGTAGGTGAAATTCCATTTCTGTTTAATTTATTTCCTTTACACATTATTTCTTTCTGAAAATGATGAACAAAGATTAATGTCTTGCATTTAAATCATATACCCATTAAATAAAAACTGGTTTATAGTAACATAATTTGAGCATACAGCATACCATGACAGAAAACGTAATATGTCAAAAACATTGACAGTGTTCAGAAGCAAAAATGTACACACTGTATCACAATGTAGCAGCAAAAAAAAAAAAAAAAAAAAAAAAAAAAAAAAAAAAAAAGTGTAAAATAGTCACGATGTTGAGATATCATAAGGCAAAATGTCAAAGTCAATTGGTGTTTGTTATATCTTTAATATTTCATAGTACATACGAACAAAACAGGAAAACAATCATACATACATAAAAATGGAAAATATGCACGGTCTAGGGTGTATAACGACAAGAAATGTAATCTTGTTTGTATACAGCTTGTATGTTGTGTAGTTAATAGAGGCGAGAATTAAAGACTTTAATGGGGAGAGAATTTAATAAATTAATATGTCACTAGATAAAATTGCATAATTATTCATAAGATACGTAAGTTTATCTGGAAAAATATGCACAGTCTGATGTGTAACGACAAGAAGAGCGACCTGCTAACCTTACCTTGCCGGGCACTTGCAAGAAAAATACGACAATCATCAGTAAGTAGTCATACAAATATAATTGCATAAGTGGTCATAAAATGTGTAAATTCATCTGGAAAATATGCATGGTCTGATGTGTAACGACAAGAAAAGCGACCTGTTAACCTTACCTTGCCGGGCACTTGCCAAGAAAAAATACGATAATCATCAGTAAGTAGTCATGTGAATATAATTGCATAAGTGATCATAAAATTAGCAAATGGCATTATAGCATGTTAAATCATAAAGTATCTTCATTCAATAAAAGGTTTGATGTTTGACCAGTGGTGGTTTCCTTTCGATTTTCTGGTTCTCAAAGTTTCGACGTGTAGAACATTAGGGTGAGGAATGCTGCGAATCCGCTATGGACCTGCGTATAGAAGCTCAAATTTACTGCACCTACCTTTTCCTTTGTTGTATAAATAGTGTGTACGTACTAATATCTTCTGTCCAATGTGAAAGTCACGGCGTGTACAAACCTGTTTTTGCTGTCTTCTCTGGCGCTCTGCGGCACGTTTGATGTTGTTCAGCGCAATGTCAATTATTTCATGGTGTCGTAGTCGACGAGATGTAGGAAAGTTTACTAATTCTTTAATTTTGTTATGTGGTTCAACATTTTTCAGTATAACAGACGGAGATAGCATAGTGGATTCATTTGGTATGGAATTAATTACATCTTGGAATGAGAGTATGTGTGTGTCTCAATCAATATGTTTTTTATGGCAGTATATTCTACACAGTTTACCAATTTCTTTCATTAATCGTTCACAAGGGTTCGAAGAAGCATGGTACCTGGATGTATAGATCGGAGAAATGTTTCTAGCTCGTAACGTACGTGTCCATACAGCAGATCGAAATTGTGATCCATTGTCGGAAATTACTTTCATCACATGCCCTACATGAAATAGAAAATGTTTTACAAATGCTCTCGAAACAGTTTTAGCAGCAGCTCTGCGTAATGGAGTGAAGGTAACAAATTTTGAAGTGAGTTCAACAGCGACAAAGATGTAGCAAAAACCTCTATTAGTTCTGGGAATCGGACCAAAAATGTCTACAGCGGCCATGTGTCTTAATTTAACAGGTTCAATGGGATATAATGGAGGAATATGTGAAGTCGTGTCTGACTTAGCTTTCTGGCAGATTTTACATGACGCTAAAACTCGTCGTATACGTTTCTCCATGTTGGCAAAATAACAGTTCTGTCTCAGTATAAGAAAACATTTTCTAGCTCCGTAAAGTGCGTAACTTAAATGAGTATACCAGATTAATTTGTTAACAAGCTCGTCAGGAATGCATAATAACCAATTGTTGCTGTCAGGATGAGAGCGGCGAAACAGAATGTCATTGCGTACAGTGTAATGGTTTCTAGTGGTAACATTATTCCTATTTTGCCAAAGGTGTTTAATCTCTCTCCATACGTTGTCTTTATTCTGCTCTTGTGCTATGTCTTGTAATGACGACGAAATGAAATTTTCAAACGCAACTTGTTGAATGTACATGACGCTGAAATTTGCTTTGCAGAAGTTGGTTGCGATGTCTTGCTGATTGTTGCCGAGAGAACGAGATAGTGCGTCTGCTACAACATTTTGTGTGCCGGGAATGTGAACAATTGGAAAATCAAATTCCTGTAGATAAAGTTTCCATCTGATTAATCTGTCGTGTGTAAATTTAGCCGAAAGTAAAAATTGTATCGCTCTATGGTCTGTGTAAACGGTGGTGTGTCTTCCATAAAGAAAATGCCTAAATCTTGTAAAAGCCCAAACAACACATAATGTTTCCAGTTCTGTAACAGAATAATTTCGTTCAGCAGGTGACAGAATGCGACTTGCAAATGCGATGTTTTTAATTACTGTAGAACCATCTTCTTCAATTTCCTGGAAAATATGTACGCCTAAAGCGGTGTTAGAACTGTCGGTGGCAATGGAAAATTTTTTTGTAAGATCTGGGTGCGATACAAGTGGTGCATTCAACAAAGCATGTTTCAGGTTCATAAATTCAGAACGAGCTTGCTTATCCCAGGACCAAGTACTGTTTTTACCTGTCAATTGACATAATCTGGGGGTATCTAAAGCAGAGTAATGAATAAATTTACGAAAAAAGTTAATTAAACGCAAAAAACTGCGTAGTTGTTTTTTCGTCGTAGGAACAGTAATGTCACGTAAAGCTTGTAGTTTTTCCGGGTCAGGCGCAATGCCTTCTGCTGAAATTACATGTCCAAGAAATTTTATAGAAGTTTTTCCAAACTGCGATTTACTGAGATTAACTGTGAGTCCTTGTGCACGAAAAGTTCGTAACAGTTGTTCAAGAATCAAATTGTGTTCAGACCAGTTAGCTTCTGCAATAAGAATGTCGTCTACATACGTTGTGATTCTGTCTGTAAGTTCTGTCGGAAGTATTGTATTCAAACCGCGAATGAAAGCAGTTGAAGAAATGGTTAAGCCGAACGGTAATTTACAAAATTGATAACAGTCACCAAAACAAAGAAATGCTGTGTACTTTCTGCAGTTCGGATGGAGCTGAATTTGCCAAAATCCCGATTTCAGATCTAATGTAGAATAAATAGCAGTACCATGAAATTTCTGTAGTGGTTCTTCTAGTGTCTGTGGTCGATCTGTTTCATTAATAATAATGTCATTGATGTGACGCGAATCAAGTACGAGGCGAAATGAACCATCTTTTTTCTTAACAATATGGAGCGGGTTTATGTACGGACTAACTGCCGGTTCAATAATTCCTTGGTCAAGCATAGCTTGCAATTCTTTCTTAACTTGTTCTCTATGAATATATGGAATGGGATAATGCTTTGCTTTAAATGTGTCGTGCTGTTTGACTTGAAATTCATACATAAAACCGGATATAGTACCAGGAATGTTGTCGAAAACTGGAGCTTGCTGTAAAAGAATTTTGTGTAGTTGCGTGCGATCGTCGTCTGTATTTGCACTGCTCTGTTTAACTTTATCAGAATACATATGCATAACGTCGTAGTCAGCTTCGTCTGGAGTATTATAGTTATGTACGTACGTATCTGTGAACAATGTGGAATTACAGTCTATGCTACGTGATACGGAAATGACCTCAGTACAATTAATTGTTTGTTCTTCCGCAGATAAAGAGTGCTGAAATTCTAAAGCCAGTTGTACATTTTCATCCTTTAACATTAAATAGGAATTTTGAAAGTCAATAATTGCGTCGTGTTGTACCAGAAAATTGGTACCTAAAATAATGTCTGTTGTCAATAAGGGAACAATCCAAAAATTTAAGTGGAACGTATGACCTGCAATACAAAATGATAAATGTGTCTGTAATTTAACGTCTACTCCTTTACTCGATACTGCTCCTTTCACTCTCGTTTTGCCTAATGGTAATGTAGGATAGGTGTTCTCTTTGTTACACTCGTTGAAAGTTTCTTCATTTATTACTGACATAGGTGATCCGGAATCGATTACTGCTGAAAATTTCGATGAACCAATTTTAATTTCGATGACAGGATGTGAAATGGTTTTCTGAACAACTGGTCTTTCCTGCAAAAGAGTGTCTCGGATGTCGTCAAAAGTAATAACATTTTCGTGAACAACATTCTGCGTGTCAAAAGTAGTGCTTGTGTTACTGGAAGATGCGACCTGTACTGTATCTAGTCAAATTCTATCTGACGTGTTATTATTTTCGGGAAGATGCCGTGGCATTTCCACTATTTGAACTGTTCTGTTATTTCTTCCAGACGTATTACGCTCTGGATGATACCTACTATCTGGTTCATTCATGATAATATGTTCTTGTAGATGATTTTGCTGTTCGTAAGACCGACTGTCATTAAATGTACGTTGAAAATTGTGCTCATTGTTTTTACGTCTGTCGTGATAGTCATTCCTATACGGTGCATTGCGATAGGAATTGAAATACTGTCTTCTGTGTACGTAGTTATTTCCTTGCTGGCGTGCGTTACTATTTGTTGTAGCTGGGACTATACGTGAACGCGGCGAAACATTAAAGCCTGGTTGACCTTGTGCATTACATTGTTGGTTAGATATGCTAACCGGCTGACTTTGATGCTGTTGCGGAGAATAACGTCTATTGTTACTAAAATGTGGTTCTTCTTGCTGGTAATTTTGTCGATACTGATAGTTAAAATTTTGCCTGTTATTAGAATTCTGTTGGTTGTCGTTCCTGAAGCGTCTATTACTTTACTATTGAAATTGCGTGGCTCACCGTAATTGCTGTACGTTTGTTGACCTTGATTATTATAAGAAAAATTTTTGTTTATAAAGGAATAATCCGATTGCTGTACTTCCAAAAGCTGTAACAGATCTCTGAATGCCGAAATATTTTCCTTCATTAAAAGTGTCACTTTTAACGACCATGGTAATTTAGAAATGCATAATTGTATAAGTGCAGATTCACTGTATGGTTCACTTAAGTACTGGTTTTGTTGGACCATGTGCTCAAAAAATTGCGTGACAGTGGAAAAATTCGAGTTCTCATAATTTGGTAAACTAATTAGTTGATCCTTAATTCCGCGCTGTGCCGTCTTCGACCAATACTCTGACAGAAAAGCATTCTGAAATTCTTCTACCGAGTAACATTGTCTCGCGATCGGTCTCATACAAGTTGCCGGTTCGCCTTCCAAAAAACTACAAATAAATTCAAGTTTGTGGTTTATAGGCCAACTCGGTGGAAAAGCAAAGCTAAGTTGTTGTATCCAATCCAAGGGGTCAATCTGTGTTCTGTCATTTTTAAATACTTTAAATTTTCTCACTGATAGAAAATGTTTGCAATCAAAATTATCGTCTCTGTATGACGGAACAGGTTCAAGATTGTATGAGAATCTGTTTGACTTTGACTGTTCGGTATCTAACTCACGTACTCTCTGTAGATTACCTAAATTATACTGGTTCTGTGAGTGTGAGAAATGTTCAGAATTCGCCGTATGCTGTGACGTGTTATTAACTGAAATATTTTTTATCTCTGTTACCTCTTGCTGTAAACTTGACAATTTTCTACGTAATGTATTATTAGATGAATCTATCTCACTGATTGTCTGCTGTAGATTTTGGAATTCAGGTGTTTGGTTAAACAAAATCGGTGCAGTATCGTCTGATTTGCTGTCATTATTACTTTCGATAACATCAATACGACTGGCCAATTCATCACATTTTTCAGTCAGTATTTTTACCTGATCATCGTTTTTAGTGTCAGAAGCATTAATTTGTTTTTGTATTTTACGTGTGGTTTCGCTCAATTTTTTAACGTCTGCTTTAATGACATCGAAATCTTGTGTTAGTTCTAATTGTTTGAGTCTGTCTGTCACTGTCTGAAAGTCTGTTGTGTGTGTGTCTGTTTTCAATTTAAGATCGGAAATTTCATCACGTAATTCTGTGTTCAACTGCTTGATGGTATTAATTTCGTCTGACACTGTAGCAATATTGTTGTCTATGTATGTTTTTGCTTTCGCAAACAATTTACGTTTATCTTCCTGTCTCTGTGTGGTGATTGTTTCCATGACTTGTCGTTTTACTTTATTCTGTTCCTGTATAAATTTACGGACACGCGTATCACTATTTTGTAGGTGATGATTAAAACGCTCGTCAATTTGACTGTTCTGTTGTTCGAATTTCGCGTCTATCTTTGCATCCATTGTGCGCGAAAGTTCTGCTGTCATTAATTTAAACTCGTCGCGTAACTGTGTTGCTTTTTCAGAGCATTGTTTACCGACTGCACTAATTTCGTCTCTAAGTGTTTCTGTTGTAGCTGTTTGCATATCCCTTAATTCTTGAGCAACAGATCTAATTTCTTCGCTACTTTTCCTAGCACAAGCCTCAATTTCCTCGCGTAACTGTTCTTTAGTATCATGACATTGCACGGCAACGGCTCTAATCTGTTCACTAAGCTGTCTGGAATTGTTGTCTAATTTTTCATTAAGGTTGTCTTGATTCTCATTAAGTGGTTTGATCTGTTCACTAATTTGTTTGTGATTGTTGTCTTGTCTTTCATTCTGTTGTTTGGAATTTTCATTAAGTTGTTGTTTGAAATCTTCACTAAGTTGTTTGGAATTGTTGTCTATTTTTTCATTCTGTCGTTTGAAATATTCACTATGTTGTAGCAATATTGCCATAATTTGATCCAACCCAATATTACCTACTCTATTCTCTGTACTGTTTGATGGCGTAACTGCAATTGTCACGTTTTATGTATCCATTTGGATATTCTGTGATTCTTGAAAATGTTTGCTAATCGGACGTGCACTGTTAGTCACTACCTCGGAATCAAGTAAATCTGTCCTACTTTGAGTATCCTGTTCATTTTCATTATAAAAATTCGTCTGTTCGTCACGTGAATTTTGCAAACCGGTTGTGTTAAGCGGGGCAGCGCTCATTGCAACAGAACGCCCCGCGTCATCAATTGTCGTTAAATTAACAGGGAACACAATTGAATTCGTCTGTTCATCACTAGGATCAAAATCAACATTAGTGGTCGGTACACACTGATTGTCGGCAAATGGAGGATTGTCATCATTACACTGCGTGTCACAAGTACTATCGGTCAAGTTGTTTAAGTCGGTTATTTCACTCATTATACCTCGCGATGTACTATTAACAGTGTTTCGCGGCATTTTTGCACAAATCACAATTATTCAATAATGAAACAAAGACAATACAAATGCAACAAACACTACTACAACAAAGAGCAACAAATTGCCGATGATCTGTGGAAGAAAGTGACAAAGTTAGTAAAAGCGTTGCGCCAAATGCTAATTATATTAAGTAAATAAGAGCAGATATCTGACTACTTATCAGAAGATTCACAAAGAAATACGATCCTGGTCCGGATGTCGCCAAGTGTAACCTCCCCGCAAGAAATTTGAAAGTCAATGATTATAAAAAAAATGTGCCAAATGTTGTCTTCTCACAAAACTGAATAACAGAAATGAGCCAAGCGTAACCTTCTTGCAAAATTAAAGATAATAATGGCCCAAAGGTAAACTCCCCACAAAACTAACGTTAAGGAATGAAGATTGATCACAAACCCACACAATAATATTAATTAATTAAAGAACCATGAACTGAATGTAACATCTGAACAGAAATAATTAAACCTGATAAATTTTATAAGGGCAGCAGCGCTGACCTTCGGCCCTGTGAAATAATTAAACCTGAACACAAAAACCAAAATTCTTACCTCAGTAAACTGCATCTATATCTGCTCTTATTTTTCGGCACAGCTCCGTGCAATGCTGGCCCATATTTAATTTTGATTCTTGGAGGGAATGCATGGGAAATATTATCTAACTTGAAATGAATCTTTTTCTTAAAAATAGTTACTTTATAAAAAAAATATTATTGGGGCAATTCTTGAACAAATTAATTACAATTAACATACATTATGGATGTGCGCAATGCTGCTTCATTACCTTATATAACAATATACCTCGTCCTGAATCGTGACCAGAGATGCAAGGAGAGCACGCCGCCGACCCATGCCGACACCCGCTCAGTACAACCGTCCACTCGCTACTCGCAACTGAACACTCTCTCTGCCCACTCGCCTCACACTACTCAACTCTCGCGCGGTCAAGCGTAGACTAGCAGCGATAAATAACTCTCTGGTCAGAGATTCTGTCATGCCTCGCCATCGCTGGTAATGAATACATATGAAACGTACGCGTTTCACGTCGCTCTTGACGGTACATGATTCACAATATTATCTGTTCCGAATACATTCTCATACATAGTAACTGAATATGGCGCCTTGCTAGGTCGTAGCAAATGACGTAGCTGAAGGCTATGCTAATCTGTCGTCTCTGCAAATGAGAACGTATGTAGTCAGTGAACTATCGCTAGCAAAGTCGGCTGTACAACTGGGGCGAGCGCTAAGGAGTCTCTCCAGACTAGACCCGCCGTGTGGCGGCGCTCGGTCTGCAATCACTGACAGTGGCGACATGCAGGTCCGACGTATACTAACGGACCGCGGCCGATTTAAAGGCTAGCACCTAGCATGTGTGGTGTCTGGCGGTGACACCACAGTTAAAATAAAACCGGGTCGAGCGCATGTACTTGTGGACGGAGAATGTCGAGCACTGCAGAAAGTGGTTGCACGAAATCGCATGAGATCGGTGGAAGGAACCACTCGTGAGTTCCAGCGTGCTATCAGCAGTGAATACTGCACAAGGGCTGTGCGTAGGGAGTTAAAAAGAATGAGGTATAATGGTAGGTTAGCTCTCCATCAGCCCCACATTTTTGTAGTCAGTGCTAAGCGACGCTATGACTGGCGTAAAGACTGACCCCACTGGATAGTGGATGACTGAAAGTCTGGCACCCGCTGACTACTCCACGTTCGAAGTCACTGAGCTCTACTGACCGAGTCATTTTGTTGTTACTGCTTCTCTACTGACAACACTATACTCCCTTTATCCTTTTAAACTGTCTGTTCTGTCTCTCGTGACATCTAGTTGTCAACTGAGCACTGCGTAGGGATGTCCAGTTACTTTTGATCAGACAGTGGAGGTGCCAACTCCAGCAGCAACTACGTGTCTAACCACGTTGATCACCTCGTCGACCTGAGCTTGGATAACAGATCCATGTTGCTTCAAGTGCTGCTACATCAGAGTTCATCAGTCGGAATGGCTGGCGAGGGGTGGTTTGCCAATGTCTAGGTTGCCCATGATAAGATGTTTCCTGTGGGTTAGAGTTCTGGAGAATATGGTTGGAGCGCAAAGGTTGCACAGGTAGGTAGGGGCAATATTCGGACTTGTGATATCTTGTTCAAAGGTAACAGCACGGAGATTCAGAAAATATGGCAGAGGCATTGGCGTTAACAAGTCAGAAATGTATCAACTTTTGTCAAAACCACCTGCTATATGAACCAGAGTTTTCCGTGTTGTATATCCAATGACACACCCAAACTACGAGATCAGGTGCTAGGCCCGTATGACGATGACGAATGGAATATGCAAGCGTGTTCGTTTTCGACGGAACCTCTACATGGTGATGCTGTACGCAGAAATGGGACTGGAATGAATAGGCGGAAGTTCTGTTTCACCTGGGTCCAGTTTGTCACCTGCCCAGCAATCTTTGAGTTCCTCATTGCTGCCGCGTCAAGAGACGCTGCAACAATGGTAATCGTGCTGACATAACGTGGGTAGAAAATTAACTAGTACACCAAGCCGAGCTTATACGCAGCCGTTGATCAGTACACTATAACGTCATTAGGGAAGCAGAAGTGGAACGAATTTCACTTCTCTATTGTGTTAAGCGGTGGTGTTGTTTCTATGTGTATTTCTCGTACCAATATCGATCTTGTACACTATGTGATCAAAAGTATCCGGACACCTGGCTGAAAATGACTTACAAGTTCGTGGCGCCCTCCAACGGCAATGCTGGAACTCAATATGGTGTTGGTCCACCCTTAGCCTTGATGACAGCTTTCACTCTCGCAGGCATACGTTCAATCAGGTGCTCGAAGGTTTCTTGCGGAATGGCAACCCATTCTTCACTGCACTGAGGAGAGGTATCGATGTCGGTCGGTGAGGCCTGACACGAAGTCAGTGTTCCAAAATATCCCAAAGGTCTTCTATAGGATTCAGGTTAGGACTCTGTGCAGGGCATTCCTTTACAGGGATGTTATTGTTGTGTAATCACGCCGCCACAGTCTGTGCTTTATGAGCGGGTTCTCAATCGTGTTGAAAGATGCAATCGCCATCCGCGAATTGCTCTTCGACAGTGGGAAGCAAGAAGGTGCTTAAAACGCCAATGTTGGCCTGTGCTATGATAGTATCACGCAAGACAACAAGGGGTGCAAGCGCCCTTCATGAAAAACACGACCACACCATAACACCACCGCCTGCGAATTATACTGCTGACACTACACACGCTGGCAGATGACGTTCACCGGGCATTCGCCGTACCCACACCCTGCCATCGGATCGCCACATTGTGTATCGTCATTCGTCCCTCCACACAACGTTTTTCCACTGTTCAATCGTCCAATGTTTACGCTCCTTACACCAAGCGAGGCGTCGTTTCGCATTTACCGGCTTGATGTGTGGCTTATGAGCAGCCGCTCGTCCACGAAATCCAAGTTTTCTCACCTCACTCATAACTGTCATAGTGCTTGCAGTGGATCCTGATGCAGTTTGGCATTTCTGTGTGATGGCCTGGATAGATGTCTGCCTACTACACATTACGACCCTCTTCAACTTTCGGCGCTCTCTGTCAGTCGACAGACGAGGACGGTCTGTACGCTTTTGTGTCCCTTCACGTTCCCACTTCACTATAGCATCGGAAACATTGGACCTAGGGATGATTAGGAGTGTGGAAATCTCGCGTACAGACTACAAGTGACACCCAATCACCTGACCACTTTCGAGGTACGTGAGTTCCGCGAAGCGTCCCATTCTGCTCTCTCACCATGCCTAACGACTACTGATGCCGCTGATGTGGAGTACCTGGCAGTATGTGGCAGCACAGTGCACCTAATATCAAAAAACCTATGTTTTTGGGGGTGTCCGGATACTTTTGATTACATAGTGTACATTTTAAAATAACTACTATGGTGATTAGTCAAGCTGGACTCGCGGTGTAATAACACGGTTAAGAATAGTATGGTACTGCTCAAAGCAGCAAAAGGTTGCACAGCTGCGTTCTGCTTATCTCGTAGTTGAATATGTTTACCGTTTACAACAGTAATCAAGCCAATGCATCAAGTAATAGGTTCCAAATCACAGTGATGTTGCTTTGCAAAATATTCGCGAAAATTTGATTACAATATAACAATGTACTCAGATGCCCAGGTGACAGAGACGTGAGAGCCCAGTTAGAACCCACGTTATCCAATCACTGTCTGTGACCTTTTTCTTTTCGCTTTTTCCAATTTATTAATAAAAGAAAAGTTTCTGGCTTTGGACTGCTTTAACAAATACAAGTATAATAGTCTAATAACTCTTAACATTGTACTCGATAATGGGATAAAGGCCGAATTCTAAATAGTATAGAGGATAAATACAATGAAACGCCTTTAAACGATGGTTTATTCGTTCTAAACACGAACAATTTCTTGTTCGACCTCCGAGTCAACTATTAATGTTCTTCCACTTCAAGATGCTGCCACCTGCAAGGCATTTCTGTCTACAGAGTGCCACACTTCAGTAGGACGTGCTAAACAAATGGACGCAATATTTAAAAGCAAATTACATCGATTCTGTCTTTGTCATTATTCTACCATGACCATCGGTGAAATTGGCGTCTAGATCAACAGATACAGTATCCAACCTAATGCATCCAGACAGTCCTGTGTGATGCGGAACTGACCGCTAGATGTCATGAGAGGCGGATCAGCGGATACATAAAACTAACCGGGGAGTATCCTGCTGTCAGTAGAGAAGCAATAACAACAGAATAGGTCGCTCAGGTGAGTTCAGTGACTTCAAATGTGAACTAGTCACTAAATTCCTCGTGAATAACGAATCCATGAGGGACAGTTCAGCCCTTCTAAAGCTGTCCAATGTTATCGTGCGGGAACGACAGATAAACCAAGAAGAGACAGACCTCATGTACTAATGAACAAAGACTGCCGATCAGTGCAGCAGTTGAAATCAGCGGAAGGACTCACCCGTTGCAAAGTGATGCAAAGCAGTTCAGCTAGCGCATTGACTGTGAGTACGGAGTTAAAAAGAATGGGGCACGATAACTGAGCAGTTCCTCAAAGCCACTCGTAGTCGAAGATATGCGACACTTGACGTGCTGTAAAGAGCGACTTCACTGGACAGTGGGTGATCGGTAATGAGCGATTTGCAGTAATGAATCACACTGTACCCACTTGGCCATCCCATGGAGGGGTTGGGTTTCGCAGATGCCCGGAAAACGTTACCTGCCCTCGTGTGTAGCCCGAACAGTAAGTTATGGAGGAGGTGGTGTTGCGGGGTGATGGGTGTTTCTCGTGATTAGGACGCGGTCCTCCTATTACGCTAAATGCAACGTATATGAACACACTTGATATCATTGTGTACTGCGTACAGTACAGAAACATTCCGGGGTCAATGATTGTTTATACCAGAACGACACTGCATCCTGCTGTGAAGCAGCATTTGTGAGGAAACGGATTATCGACAATAACATTCCAGTAATGGCACAAAGGAATTACTGGCATTGGCTGCGAGTGGGCATTGATAGAAATAAATAGGATTTGAACCCGGGCCAAGCGCAAATTTTCAACTTTTCCAATTGATTTCAATCAATGATCGCTCGCAGCCAATGTCTGTAATTACTTTGTGTCTTAGTTAACAGTGGCTGCTGGATCAAAATGGTCTCTGTTCTTTCGGACATGTCCTAAACCGTAGATACCACATATACGAGGGTTGGAACTTTAATAGTGGCAACTATTTATTTACAGCTCGTACAAAATAGATACGTGTTTCAAAGTTTTACTGACCTTCAAAGTAGTCATCAGCATTGTGTATAACCCGATGCCAGCGATGTGGAAGTCGTAGGATACTCTTACCAGTGCCAGTTGTGTTGACAGTTTGAGCGTTGCGGTCTATTGCTCGACGAATTTGTAGCAGTTGTGGAGCACTGTACGTGCTTGAGCGTTGTTCTGCAAAATGATGGTCAGGTCCTGCAGAAAGTGTCATCACGTCTGTCTCTATGCTGTTCATTTTTGGAACACAGCTTACGACCAGCTTAGAGACAGAAGCGATTACACTTGCTGCAGGACCTGACCATCCTTTTGCAGGACAATGCTCAAGCTGTTACTGATTTGTTTGACTAATGCGGCTGCTAAGTGCTATACCACCTACTGCACTCCCCTGACTTAAGCCCTGGGGAGTCCAACTCGATTTCTAAAGTGAAGGAAACATTTCAAGGCATTCACTTCAGAACTGCTACAAATTCGTCGGGCAATAGACCGCGCCGCTCAAACTGTCAACACAACTGGCACTGCTAACAGTATCCTACTACTTCTACATCGCTGGCAACGGGTTATACACAATGCTGGTGACTGCTTTGAATGTCAGTGAAACTCTGAAACGCGTATCTATTTTGTACGAGCTGTAAATAAATAGTTGCCACTATTAAAGTTCCAATCCTCGTACATTCCAGTAATGGAATGACTTACCCGTAGTCCCGGACTGCACCCAATGAAACATCTTTGGCATCAGTTAGAACGTCGACTCCGCTTCAAACCCTTTGTGTTTAACATCAGTATCTTCTCTGGTTTCGGCTCTGGAAGAAGAATGGATTGCCATTCCTCCACAGACTTGCAGACATCCCGTAATGTCCACAGCCTAATTCAAGCCATCTTTAGAGCGAAGGGACGACACAATCCATGTTAACGTCCGCTTGTTCGTGTACTGACTCATTTAATGAGATATGTAACAGACTAGGAAGACAGTCTTAGCAATCTCTCTTGATTTCCTCAAAAGCATGCAGTTGTCTGAGATGACAAAAGTAACTTTCTCTGCCAACGCTCCCAACATCGACGAAGGAGAACTGTTGAAAACTAGTGTTTCACTTTGGATAAAATGTTATTAGTCGAATAAAATACATATGCTGATATATATTTTCAGCTGGTGGCGGCCAGTAGTTTATTATAGGCACTGAAGCAGCAAGAACAGTACGACTTTGCAATCGCCATGAGTAGTGAACTTTTAGAAAGAATAATAAAAGAACTGCAAGCAACTGAATTACGCATTGCAGCTGTTGCTAGCGACATGGGAACCAAAAATTTGAAACTATGGAGGGAGCTTGGGCTATCAACACAGAAGACGCATTTCTCAAGCCATGTGTATAGAGAGAGGATAGTATGGGTATTCAGTAGCGTCACCGTTATTGAAATTACCACTTGCTAGACGAAGGAATCATTTTGCTAGTTGTCATGGCCACGACAAATAAGTTAGTACAATACCTGTTGCATCATCAGAAGCAATTTGTTTTATAATTCAGAGGTGCACCTGTACATTGCTGGACGAGCACGTCACAGTGTGAGGAGAGATGCATAATCATTTTCACTCCACTCTGCACAAGCTGTGAAATACGTGCTTTTAACAACACGCGAACGTAATTTTTTGGAACTCATTAGCGACACTTGGTAGCTCGAGATACCCAGAAGACGGGAGGATTACCCTAAAAACTGCATATGGCCTCTACCTCAAAAACCGGGACATTATGTTATGATGGTTTTTGAATCTTCGGCTATGACTGTAGGGAAAACGGCAAGTCTCTGAGCATTTTAGAAAGGACTTTTGACACCTGCTCTCTTTAGCAATATAGGAAACTTGGAAGCGTCTTACATATTGACCACTGGATTGAAGCAGGTACTGACTATGGAATTATTTTTCCACAGTTTTTGGTCTTCGAGCATTCCATAACGTTTTACGTAAAAAAAAAAAAAAACAGGAATATCCTCATAACGTTCACCAGAAACGCGAACGCTGTTCCTTTTTCTCATGGTTCTGTAGTTTCTGAGAACAAAACTCTGCCATTAATTTTTACTTCCATTGTCATAGTAAAATTACTATGAATACTGCTTCAGATAGCACGCTTCCTCTTTTTTGGTAAGCATCGTATCTGTCCTGTTGTAAAACGCTATGAAAAAATAGCCTGTGCATAGTTACTAATAGTTTTCTGTCTCTTTCTGTAGCTTTTTGAGGTGTGACACGACCATTAGCCATATCTTTACCGTAACGTGATGCTTCCTACAGACCTCATTTTATTTTCCAGTAAATAGTACGGCTGAATCCTGAATAAATTCGGTAGCTTCGGGAAACGATGAAGAATAACATTATGCGCATAGGCGTCCGCAATGGAGGGCAAGAGAGAACACTTACCCCCTCCTGGGGTGTGCGGTAAACTTTTTATTAAATCCAGAATTCTCAATATAATAGAAATGATTGCTCCTACTCAACCACAGATTTAGCACTGCCTATTGCAAGTGGGAAATTGTGGCTTTAGTAAACACGACGTTGTTTGGTTGTCAGGTTGTTTAAGGGAAATCATACCATTTTCTTATCGTTGCAGCGGTTTTGCCGTCGTTCTGCAACCTTGGCGGATGTGAACTTTTATGGAACTTACCAAAAAAGAGTCCCCCATATCCTAGATTACTTGAGAAACGACAGAAAGGGACAGTTTCAGCACTCAGCGCAGTAAAAAACATGTCTGCAGTACGATTGCACGACACCCGCCCTAATTCCAACAACGGCCCCATCGTCTGCTGCACGCCTTGAACTGATCAGTAGGTTTGCATATGAACCGTGAATGCTTGTGATACCACGTTCAGTGTTATATGGTAGAAAGATTATAGCATAGCCTGAGGAACTCGGCTATGCTATATTGCGGGTGTATTCACCGACCCAAATTCAGAAAAAAATTAATTTCTGAGGTGGAAGAGAGGAAAAATGGTAAAATATCAAAGCCAATAATGTGTTTGGACGTTCTTAACCCAAATGGTTCTTGGACTGGACGCAACGCAACAACTCAGCAATCTAGGGCGAAATCTGACCGTAAAGGTTATGAGTTCTCAAATCCAGTTGTCATAGCTACACAATAACGTGTCAGGCTAGGGAGACCAAGACCAATGTACATCCTGTGAGAGGTATTTCTTGGGGTACGACACATTCTCGTACACAACTGATCGGTTGCATAAAAATGATGCTTTTGAAATCTAGCCATCTCTTGGATAAATAACTACCGACTCCCGTGATAATGTGTTTTATCAGTTATGTTGTTTCAATGAGTTACAGCACGATTGTGCCTGGTATTATTTATTTCGCCGGCAATCCAGTTTTCAATAGAAAAGTAGTAATGAAAACCTAAACCGCAAAGATATGTGCACACGAAGCGATTACTACTTGAAGCTAGCTACCAAATCTAGTTTGCAACACGATCCCCCACTGGCATCACAGCAAACGTTATGGCTGTATTTTGCCCGAAAAGTGGAATACATCCGCCTTGTGCTGACAGCCCGTTGTACTCCAGACCTCGACACAGTGTCCGTGTGGATACTTCTGTGCCTGGAAACAAGCTCATTTACTGAATAACGGCAAAATGGTTCAGATGGCTCTGAGCACTATGGGACTTAACTTCTGAGGTCATCAGTCCCCTAGAACTTAGAACTACTTAAACCTAACTAACGTAAGGACATCACACACATCCATGCCCGAGGCAGGATTCGAACCTGCGAACGTAACGGTCGCGCAGTTCCAGACTGTAGCGCCTAGAACCGCTCGGCCGCTCCGGCCGGCAGTCAAGGTACGTGACTCGGTTTTGCGAGCCCAAATGGTCGCGAGAAGAATAAGTCTGTGCTCTGGACTCATTGTGATTCGCATGGCATTATAGCCCTAGGAAATCTGTCGGTCCGATATATATATATACACTACTGGTCATTAAAATTGCTACACCACAAAGATGTGCTACAGACGAGAAATTTAACCGACAGGAAGAACATGCTGTGATATGCAAATGATTAGCTTTTCAGAGCATTCACACAAAGCTGGCGCCGGTGGCGACACCTACAACGTGCTGACATGACGAAAGTTTCCAACCGATTACTCATACGGAAACAGCAGTTGACCGGCGTTGCCTGGTGAAACGTTGTTGTGATGCGTCGTGTAAGGAGGAGAAATGCGTACCACCCTTTTTCCGACTTTAATAAAGGTCGGATTGTAGCCTATCGCGATTGCGGTTTATCGTATCGCGACATTGCTGCTCGCGTTCATCGAGATCGAATGACTGTTAGCAGAATATGGAATCGGTGGGTTCAGGAGGGTAATACGGAACGCCGTGCTGGATCCCAACGGATTGTAGCCTATCGCGATTGCGGTTTATCGTATCGCGACATTGCTGCTCGCGTTCATCGAGATCGAATGACTGTTAGCAGAATATGGAATCGGTGGGTTCAGGAGGGTAATACGGAACGCCGTGCTGGATCCCAACGGCCTCGTATCACTAGCAGTCGAGATGACAGGCATCGTATCCGCATGGCTATAACGGATCGTGCAGCCACGTCTCGATCCCTGAATCAACAGATGGGGACGTTTGCAAGACAACAACCATCTGCGCGAACAGTTCGACGCCGTTTGCAGCAGCATGGACTATCAGCTCGGAGACCATGGCTGCAGTTACCCTTGACGCTGCATCACACACAGGAGCGCCTGCGATGGTGTGCTCAACGACGAACTTTGGTGCACGAATGGCAAAACGTCATTTTTTCGGATGAATCCAGGTTCTGTTTACAGAATCACGATGGTCGCATCCGTGTTTGGCGACATCGCGGTGAACGCACGTTGGAAGCGTGTATTCGTCATCGCCATACTGGCGTATCACCCGGCGTGATGGTATGGGGTGCCATTGGTTACACGTCTCGGTCACCTCTTGTTCGCAGTGACGGCACTTTGAACAGTGGGCGTTACATTTCACATACTACAGTATCGTGTTGAAGCTGCTTGGGCAGCTGTACCTGTACACGCCATCCAAGCTCTGTTTGACTCAGTGCCCAGGCGTATCAAGGCCGTTATTACGGCCAGGTGTGGTTGTTCTGGGTACTGATTTCTCAGGATCTACGCACCTAAATTGCGTGAAGATGTAATCACATGTCAGTTCTAGTATAATACATTTGTCCAATGAATACCCGTTTATGATCTGCATTTCTTCTTGGTGTAGCAATTTTCATGGCCAGTAGTGTACGTGACAGTCGTGGGGGGTCAACCAACGGGAGCAGCAGTATGACGGAACCGCAAACTGCTGTCTCAATACGCCTCGAGCCTGCCGCTGTTGAATTCCGACACATATTCAGAGCTCACATTTCTGACAGCGATACCGCAAAGGCTATGTCGCGGAGTGAATATTTAATTACAGATATGAGACCCTGTGTGATAGAATTTAGTGATTTTTTAACGTGAGTAAGCACTTGCGTTATTACTCGTAGAATTCTGTGTATATTCAGCTGGAAATCTGTTACATCTTTTGATTTGAAATTCATGAGAAACTGCAACTATATGAATAGGATGTTAGTGGCATTTGGCTAGATTCAATGCTTTTTGTAAATCAGAGAGAATCGACTATGTCAAAATAATACACTCCTGGAAATTGAAATAAGAACACCGTGAATTCATTGTCCCAGGAAAGGGAAACTTTATTGACACATTCCTGGGGTCAGATACATCACATGATCACACTGACAGAACCACAGGCACGTAGAACACAGGCAACAGAGCATGCACAATGTCGGCACTAGTACAGTGTATATCCACCTTTCGCAGCAATGCAGGCTGCTATTCTCCCATGGAGACGATCGTAGAGATGCTGGATGTAGTCCTGTGGAACGGCTTGCCATGCCATTTCCACCTGGCGCCTCAGTTGGACCAGCGTTCGTGCTGGACGTGCAGACCGCGTGAGACGACGCTTCATCCAGTCCCAAACATGCTCAATGGGGGACAGATCCGGAGATCTTGCTGGCCAGGGTAGTTGACTTACACCTTCTAGAGCACGTTGGGTGGCACGGGATACATACGGACGTGCATTGTCCTGTTGGAACAGCAAGTTCCCTTGCCGGTCTAGGAATGGTAGAACGATGGGTTCGATGACGGTTTGGATGTACCGTGCAATATTCAGTGTCCCCTCGACGATCACCAGTGGTGTACGGCCAGTGTAGGAGATCGCTCCCCACACCATGATGCCGGGTGTTGGCCCTGTGTACCTCGGTCGTATGCAGTCCTGATTGTGGCGCTCACCTGCACGGCGCCAAACACGCATACGACCATCATTGGCACCAAGGCAGAAGCGACTCTCATCGCTGAAGACGACACGTCTCCATTCGTCCCTCCATTCACGCCTGTCGCGACACCACTGGAGGCGGGCTGCACGATGTTGGGGCGTGAGCGGAAGACGGCCTAACGGTATGCGGGACCGTAGCCCAGCTTCATGGAGACGGTTGCGAATGGTCCTCGCCGATACCCCAGGAGCAACAGTGTCCCTAATTTGCTGGGAAGTGGCGGTGCGGTCCCCTACGGCACTGCGTAGGATCCTACGGTCTTGGCGTGCATCCGTGCGTCGCTGCGGTCCTGTCCCAGGTCGACGGGCACGTGCATCTTCCGCCGACCACTGGCGACAACATCGATTTACTGTGGAGCCCCACGTGTTGAGCAATTCGGCGGTACGTCCACCCGGCCTCCCGCATGCCCACTATACGCCCTCGCTCAAAGTCCGTCAACTGCACATACGGTTCACGTCCACGCTGTCGCGGCATGCTACCAGTGTTAAAGACTGCGATGGAGCTCCGTATGCCACGGCAAACTGGCTGACACTGACGGCGGCGGTGCACAAATGCTGCGCAGCTAGCGCCATTCGACGGCCAACACCGCGGTTCCTGGTGTGTCCGCTGTGCCGTGAGTGTGATCATTGCTTGTACAGCCCTCTCGCAGTGTCCGGAGCAAGTATGGTGGGTCTGACACACCGGTGTCAATGTGTTCTTTTTTCCATTTCCAGGAGTGTATATTTTTTTGACATTTTGTGGGTAGTTCGCATTGAAGTCCCAGGAATGATAGGGGGCGATTATTCAATCATAAAAACGTGTGGGACTTACAGTAGTCACGAGGAAGGGTCCGTGACAAAGAGGGACCTTGCTGCTCTAGCGGTGTATTTTATGGGCCTACACGGGTTCTTTTTTTGGATGATGTTGGATAATTATTACTGATTGCTTCTCGTTTTACATCTATGTTAAGACACTCTCTTTCTTACGAATCACCTTACAGATTAAGTTATAAACGTCATTTTATGTGATGTACCTATGTCATAACTCATTTAGTGGTAGAAATGGGAAGTGGTAAGGTGCTGGGTAGAAATTCCTTTACACATTTTGTTTAAAATAATTTATTACGTAGAAATTCGAAATTCAATATAAAAAAACAAAGATCTTGTATTAACTTTGAGAGGATGAATAAACATGTGCTGTGTTCTGTAAATTATGATTTATGATGATATGACGCTACAAGAAGTAATAGTTTGACAGTGCGATGGTGATTCACATGAAACCAAGCGGAAACCACAAATTTTAGGCACCAACTATAGACCAGGAAAAGTTTCAAAAACGACATAAATTTCATAGAACTTAGGTAACAACAAGTAAAAGCCTGAGTTAGAAATCTTAGCTGCGCTTTCGCGAATTCCGACTTAATTTAATTCCAGAAGAATGAACTTGCAGTTACCATATAAATTATAAAACCCTATTAAAGGCGTTATAGGAAAGTCCAATGCAGTGAACAGATTTTAAAAGGAACAACAATAATTTCATATCTTCAGCTGGTGAACGCTTTAAAACTTGAAGATCAAATACGCAAATACCGAATAACGTAAATCTCAGGCACACAGCCTTTTCAAACAATATCTAGCCACAGCAGCTGATGCATCTCATTGGAAACAGTGGTCGTCGTAAGAAAAACATTGACTGGCTTACAAGGTGGCAGGTTACTTAAGAGCCGAGGTCCAAATAACAACACACAGATTCAAGACCCACTATCAAGGGCAGCTTCCTTGGTTTCTAACAACATTCAGTAATCAAAGTGACCTTTACAATGCGTTAACAAAGAAGAACATTTGGGTACAATTACCTGAAGCAGATTTTGTTACCATAAGCAACCAACATAACTAAAACATAGGGTATGGCACTCGTACACTCCTTAAGTGTAATAGCTATCGATTACAATGTTAAGAAAATACGACCAAATTGAGGTCACACCGCTGTCCAAACTCTGCATGATAATAAACATAACTCGGCTTTCAGATGTAACTAGGGAACAGTGTAAGTCGTACGAAATTCTCACCACTTTCTGGAGGACTCGGTGGAAGGAAACCATTGGCACCTAGCTTAGCTCTCTAGACCAGCTAGAATTAACATGGTAGCGATCGGATACCAGAGAAAGAATAATTGACATAACTCCCACAATAGTCTACCATAATGTCATCAGTTCACTGCAGGCTCCACAAGCGCCCGCTCCACAGAATTCAAAAATAGTATACAGTCTTCTGATCTGCTCCTAAGGGGGAACGTTGATGAAACTGACCAAAAATGTCAATTATCGATTAATTTTTTATTTGTTAGTACAACTGATGGACAATAAGTTCCCAAAGTTTCAAAGTTGGAATTGCATCCGAAGTGCAGCTCAGTGTATTACTTTCAACCAAACTTGTGCGGGATACCTCTAGAAGGCCGTGATACATACTCTTTGGTTTTATAGATCATCTTTGGCCGATCCTGCACTTATCAGAAAGCGTGTTCATGGCAAAAGCCAAAATCCAAATGAGTCTGTAGATTCATTCATATGGAAACGATACCCTAAAAACACATTTGCACCTGCTACAGTTGTCAGAATTGCAACTTATGATGCAGTTATTGTATTTAATGATGGGAACGTCGGGAGGATGAAGGTGTGGGTGATGGAGAAAACAATTCCTTTGTTCCCACATACATTTAGCAATAACTGAACGCTCCACACATGAATGAATTGTGTAGACATGAACAGCACGGAATAACTAACTAAAGCTATGTCAAAGAATAACTATATCACTGCACGTAAATTAACACTTCACGAAATGTTTATGAAGCACTGTACACTTGTAGGGATCGATTGTCAGAAATAGGTCACTACATGACTCCCCTCTTTGATGCTAACGATACAGCAGATTAAATTTCACACGCTGTCCAGCTCTTGTAACTACTTCTTCCTTGAAACCGGGCGGTGCGTCACGTGTGTCAGTGGTTGTGTCAGGGAGTGGTGCAGTAGTCCTCGACGTCGGTCTTGGTGTTGCAGTGACTGGTGTTCGCTGAGCGTTGTGGTGACCATGGGGTACAGGAACACATCTTGTAGCTTCTCCTGTCTTCTCTGGTTTGTGTTCAGTGGTAGCTGTGGTGTGTGTTGCGTCCAGAAATGCAGGCTTGATACGGTACACTGCAACTGTGGTGGGTGTACCGTTAATCATTATGCGGGAAGTATTGGTATCCCTACTGACTACCAGATATGGTCCGTCATATGGTGGCTGCAGTGGTTTACGCACAGTATCATTGCGTAAGAATACATGCGTGCACTTGTCTAGCTCCGCAAAAACGAACGAGTGTCTTCCAAGCTGGTTTCTGGGCATTGTTGGTCTCAATTTGCGTATATGCTCTCTTAATCTTGTGGCGAATTCTGAGGCTGTGATTGTATCATCTGCCATGCTGTGCAGAAATTCTCCAGGTAGGCGTAACGTTTGTCCGTACACCAGTTCTGCTACTGTTGCTTTCAGATCACTTTTGAATGACGTTCGTAGACCCAAAAGTACGATAGGTAGTGTCTCTGTCCAATTCGGTGTTGCGTGACATCTCAGTGCTGCCTTTAACTGTCGATGAAGACGCTCAACCATGCCATTTGATGCGGGGTGGTATGCCGTGGTGCGTATGCGTTTCGTACCTAATAACGTAGCCAATGCTTTGAAAACATAGGCTACAAATTGTCGTCCTTGATCAGTTGTAATTCTCAGTGGAACTCCAAACCGGGCAATCCAACCACGAAAAAATATTTGAGCTATAGTTTCTGCAGTGATGTCCTTCATTGGAAATGCCTCAGGCCACCTAGTAAATCTGTCAATCACCGTGAGGCAATAACTGTAGCCTTCCGATGCCGAGAGTGGGCCGATGATGTCAACATGCACATGGTC
The DNA here is from genome assembly GCF_023864345.2 of Schistocerca serialis cubense. Taxonomy (NCBI): domain Eukaryota; kingdom Metazoa; phylum Arthropoda; class Insecta; order Orthoptera; family Acrididae; genus Schistocerca; species Schistocerca serialis. The sequence goes on along the minus strand of NC_064641.1, from coordinate 386,883,695 downwards.
AAAACGTTGATTTGGTGGAAGAAATGTGCCTAATGGTGCTCTGACGTGCTGTGTGATTTTATTCCTCTGGCACGCCAAGCATTGCTTCACAAATGTTTTACAGTCTGTGTGCATACATGGCCATACAAATTTTTGTTTGACCAATCTGAGTGGGGCTCTTACTCCTGGGTGTGACAGATTGTGCATTGATGCAATTGCCTGTGTTCTGAATTGCTGTGGCACAAATGGACGTATCTTTCCTCTTGCTACGTCACAGTACAACTAAATGCTTGCTTCAGGAACTGTCACGAGCTGTAGCTTCAATCCTTTCTCTTCTTGCAATAGACCACGCAACTCACTATCACATTGTTGCGCATGCGCGAGGGCGTCGTAATCAATGGCCTTTGTCACTACTTCCACCTGTGCGATGTCATCTGCTACTGTGGACACTGCTTCTATGCGAGAAAGTGCATCAGCTGGAACATTTAGCTTCCCTTCCACATACACAATGCTGGTCGTGAACTGGCTGATATAATCTAAGTGTCGCAGCTGCCTGGGCGATGCTTTCTCTGGCTTTACCTTAAAGGCATAGGTAAGCGGTTTATGATCTGTGTAAATCGTGAACTGTCGCCCTTCTAATGCGTGTCTGAATTTTTTTACTGCCGCATAAGCGGCGTACAGCTCACGGTCATATGTTGCCCAACGTTGCTGAGATGGTGACAACTGATGACTATAAAATGCAATGGGCTGCCATAACCGATCAATTTGTTGCTGAAGTACGGCACCAATGGCAGTGGACGAAGCATCAACCATGAGAGCGAGTGGATCATGCGCGACCGGGTGTGCTAATTGTGCGGCCTCTGCTATAGCTTTTTTTATAGCGTGAAACGCGGTGTCCGCCTCGATAGTCCAATGCACACTGTGGTTAGGTTTAGGTGCGCCTTTAAGTAGTTCATTCAATGGTGCAGTTATCAGTGCATGATTGCGAATGAAGCGTTGGTAGAAATCACTACTCCAATGAATCGTCGTAATTCTCTGACTGTGACAGGGCGGGGGTGTTTGTTTATGGCCTATACTTTACTGTGTGGCGGTCGAATGCCCTGTGCATTCACCAAATATCCTAGAAAGTGGACCTCTTTTTCTCCAAAAACACACTTGCAGGATTAATTACTAGTCCATGTGTGCGTAGGCGGTCAAACACTTCTGCCAAAAGCTGTAAGTGCTCCTCTTCTGATGCAGACATCACCAATAAACCATCTATATACACATAGCAAAAATCTAAATCTCTTGTAACCTCATCCATAAAACGTTGGAAGGTCTGGGCGGCATTACATAGTCCGAATGGCATTCGGGTGAATTCAGATAGACCAAATGGTGTTGTCACCGCTGTTTTAGGAATGTCTTCTGCAGCTATATGGATCTGATAATAAGCTCGAACTAGATCAATGGTAGAAAATATAGCCTTACCGTGAACATTTGCAGAAAAGTCTTCTATATGTGGAACTGGGTACCGGTCTGGAATGGTCCTTACATTGAGTTGGCGATAGTCACCGCAGGGGCGCATCCATTCTTCTTTTTAGGCACGATGTGAATTGGGGATGCCCAACTGCTACTAGAAACTCTGCAGATACCTTGTGACAGCATGCTGCGAAATTCCTGCTTTACCACTTTTAGCTTTTCGGCCGTTAAACGTCTAGGCCGAGCGTGAGTTGGCGGCCCAGGCGTGGTCAAAATGTGGTGGACGGTTGTATGCTTGAGTGGTGGGAGAGTAGGCGATTGCTGTGTGGTCTTGGGGTATCTTTTCAGTAATCGTGTATATGGTGTGTCGCCTGTGACTGTGCGTACCTCTAGTGGTGTGATACAACGGACTTTTCCTGTTGTATGCAGACTAGTAGTCAAATCTATTAGCCACTGACGTCGTAGATCTGGCAGTAAGTCGTAGAAGGACAAAAAATCTGCTCCGATAATAGGCTGTGATATATCTGCCACTGTAAAATGCCATTCAAACACACGGCGTAGCCCCAAGTTAAAGAATAATGTTACTCGACCGTATGTTCTAATTTTGGAGTCATTGGCGGCGTATAGATAACAGTCGTCCCAGCTCCGGCGTGATAGGCGGTTTGCTGGATATACGGACACTTCTGCGCCTGTATCGACGAGAAACTGTAGTTTTGTTTCGCGGTCTGTCACAAAAAGTCGGCGAGTGTTTGCACTGGAAGTTATCGCTGCTACGGTGTCTGCCTCGTGTTTCCACTTGCAAGGTGGCGTACACTTTCGTGCATCATTACCAAATGTCTTGTGGTACCAGCATAAGTTCTGTAGTGATTCCGGCCACGGTGGTCTAGCGGTTCTAGGCGCGCAGTCCGGAACCGCGCGACTGCTACGGTCGCAGGTTCGAATCCTGCCTCGGGCATGGATGTGTGTGATGTCCTTAGGTTAGTTAGATTTAAGTAGTTCTAAGTTCTAGGGGACTGATGACCTCAGATGTTAAGTTCCATAGTGCTCAGAGCCATTTGAACCATTTTTTTCTATAGTGATGGTGATCGATTGCGACTGCGTGACCGTCGGCGGCGCGGCCGTTGGCGGTTGTGCGTTGTTTGTAATGCAGCTACCTGTGAGGTCAACTCTGCCAGTTGTGATTGTAGGGAGACTAACGTCACTGTGGGCGAATTTTCTTGTTGTGGCGTTAATGTTGAGACACTTGATGTGGGATACATTTCAATTAACCTGTCGGCCGTTTGTGCCAGTGCGTTTAAATCGCCGGCACATACCGTGAGAATTTTTTGAGTATCTGACGGCAACCGAGACAACCATATATTTCGCAGCACATCATGAGTTACAGTGTTACTTGCCAGTGTGCGCAAACGTCGTAAGAGTTGTGATGGAGTGCGATCTCCGAGATCTTCAGTGCGCAGTAGCTTCTCTAGCCGTTTTGCCTCTGATTGTGACAAACGCGTTATTAATGCGTTTTTAATGGATGCATAACGATCGGTATCCGGTGGAGCGGCTAGGATATCTTGTACTTCTGCTGCTAGATCTTCTGTAAGTGCTGCAACCACATAGCTGTACTTAGTTTCGTCCGCCGGTATTTGTGCGAGGACGAACTGGCTTTCTAACTGGGCAAACTACGATAGGGGATTATGTAACCAGAACGGTGGAGGTTTTATCGTCACCCTGTTAATTGCACTGCTGGCTTCAGGTTGAATTGAGACTGACGAATCGGTCATTATCGTGCTGAAACGAGCTGGCGCGGAACTTACAAACGTGAACGTTGCGGAACTTCGTTAAACGCTGAAGACGACGCGGATGTTACGTAGCTCGTCGGGGTCACCAGATGTGGGTGTTGGAGAAAACAATTCCTTTATTCCCACATACATTTAGCAATAACTGAACACTACACACATGAATGAATTGTGTAGACATGAACAGCACGGAATAACTAACTAAAGCTAAGTCAAAGAATAACTATATCACTGCACGTAAATTAACACTTCACGGAATGTTTATGAAGCACTGTACACTTGTAGGGATCGATTGTCAGAAATAGGTCACTACAAAGGTATTAGAAAGAATGGGCTTCGAGATAGGAAATTTTAATTAAAACATCCTGAGAAAAATAGTTTTACAGCGCGTCTCTGCAGCTGAAAAGTCAGTTGAAGACCTGGCAAAGGAAAGAAGACACACAACAAGCAACCAGAAGAGAAGCCTTGAGGGAAAAGACGACCCAGAGTACAAATATGGTGCCTTTTGAAGAATTGACATAACGAAAAATGTTAGGTTCAGCTTTAAATTGCGTTTACTAAAAAGATTATTTTTGAAGTTTATGCACCTTTTCCTCAAATTCTATGACTGCTAGAATTATGAAATTTTGCACACATATTTCTGTAAACCTAATAAACGTTGTCTCAAGAGAAAATTTTGATATTCTGATTGCAAGCTGAGATATGGCGCAAAGTACTTGGAATTTTGCATGAATTTCAAACTGTACGTTTGGAATTATAATTAAACAATTATGAAAATTCTCCTATTTGACCTATCCCAAAAACCTCATGAGAGAAGCTTACAACATATAAAGAGAAGAAATAGAGAAATTTTTGTAGAAATCTCTTGAATATTTTCTGGGAAAAAGGAAGATAAACTATTTTTTGAAAATAAAACTTCAAATTTCATTCAAAAAAAGGTGAATATATATAATCAAATAACTTTATACGTAAATGTGTTACTTTCATGTAAAGCGTTGCACAAAATTTCATTGCCATATCTCCAAAACTGTGGATTTGGTGCATATTTGAAATAGTGTGTGTTTTTAATCAACGTCCCCCCTTGGATGCTACTAGAGCCCTTCGAGACACACGTGTCTCTAGCAAATGCAAGCCAGACCACGCTACTGCACAAGTACACTACTGGCCATTAACATTGCTACACCAAGAAGAAATGCAGATGATAAACGCGTATTCATTGGACAAATATATTATACTATAACTGACATGTGATTACATTTTCACGCAATTTGGGTGCCTATATCCTGAGAAATCTGTACCCAGGAACAAGCACAGCCGCGCTAACCGTGAGAAGGCGCCTCAGACCGCACGGGCACTCTGCGCGCTCCTCAATGGACGCCATTTGGTTTGAAGGATATTTCGTTAAAATCATTCTTACATTGTGTTGCACTATCTGGTTTCAAAATGCTGAAGAAGTCCACAACTGGCTATGCAGAAGTTCTCATACCTCCATGAAACACCTAAAAGAATAACATGATTGCCTGCAGCGGAGACCGTAATGTGCGCAAAAAGCCAGAGGTGATCTTAACCTAGCAGTGGATCTCAAGTGGCTGTTGATGATGACGTTGGTCGTTGTCTGAAACCGTTTTCGGTTTCCGCTACAGAGGAACATAAGTCAATTGCCCTCTGGGATGGTACAGATTTTCTCTTGCTTCATAACACGCGTAACTCAATTCTCATAAAAATAGTAAGCTATTTCCAATTTCTGATAGAAGAAGTTACAATTCTATCATATTTAGATGACCTTGGTACCATCGGTCGAATATTAAAAAGTTATCATTTGCATTGCGTTAAAGCTGTGGGATCGCCAACTGATAATCGTATAATGCATATAAACAAAAGAAACCATACATTACTGTAAACAGAGTAGATGTCCTTCAACTTGCTGGTGTCGACATCACCTGCTTTCACACTCCTAGGTGTACAGAGAGGCTGGCGAGATAAGCCCCCGCTCTAAGCCGCAGGCGAAGAGGCTACGCAAAAACCGACCAGAACACAAAAAAAGATCACGGATAGATTGTTTGAGAACTAAACGAGAGGTATATGAGTTCTCCCAACCCTCGTGTTCTTATCTTCTCCCTCGAGAAAAAGGATTTGCCTAAGCCCGTAACCGCAAACGCACGCTTTTGTCACAGTGGCATTTTGTTTAAGTAGCATAGTAAGGAAACGACTATTACCGAACAGATGTCTATCGCTAAGACGGTTTATGTGACAACAGTTGGCTCATTCACACAGCTGCTGCCTGCACAGCTCGCTTATGCACAGCAGTGGAGCTTTCGCTGCTGCTCCGCTACGGCACTGTAGGATAACAAAGGTCAACCAGTGGGTACCGGAAAAAAATCTGATTTCACCAAAAGCTTCCAAGTTTTGTAAATTTCTACTGGCTGATGGGTATAACTGGACGCGGCGGAGACACAAACACGCAAAAGAATCGTAGATTTGCTATTTATCTGCCTCTCGAAACAGTATCTTCATCGCCCCCAAGTTACTTTTAGCACTGTTTCCGGGAGCACTAATAAATTTTCGAAGCTATTGCTCGACGTAGATGGTAAAAGAACCAACTCCGGCTCAGACCGTGTGTCACAATCGTAATATAGAGCTCGCGAAGAGTGTCAATATTACAATAGCAGGGCAATGCCTGCAACTCATTGCCACACAGCGAGCAGAGCCTTTCAAGGAGCGCAAAGATGTAGTATGAGCACACCCAGAACGTCGCTATACAAGCTCTACAATACTGAGCAATAACATGCAACATCCGAACCACTCCATTCTAAAAGATTTCTACTACTGTTGAAAAATTCAGAGGGAGGAAAAACCGTCTGTAATTGGGAAATAACGGTGCGAATATGAATGCTGACATCTGTGGCGAAACGAGGGCATATTGCCGCCTAACCTATCGTTGGTTACAGGGTTAATTCAGGTGGCGAGAGGTGGTGTGCTGTTCACTGCCTGTTTGCAGACTTAAACTACGAGACTTTGGCCTGCCGGCTATGGTTGGATTTCACCACCCCGCTCGGCCTCTGACGGGCCACAACTGTTATTGATGGAAGATGTGGACCTGCTGAGTTTTCTGCTGGTGAAGAATCATACCGACTGACTGCAAGCTTCCGACTTCTGTTTGCTGAGTGCCGCCTCCCAGGCTGTACGTGTAGCTGGCTGTAAATTGCATGTGCCGAGGAATCCATAGGCTTCTGCCTTCACAGCTGCCGTCCGGAAAACACTATGGGTAAAATTCTAAGCACGTGTCCTTCTTCGAGAGCGCTGAAGTCCATGCATTCCGGCCCGAGGGAGGACTCGAACCTCCGACGGGGGAAGCCGCATGGACCGTGACAAGGCGCCTCACACCGAGCGGCTACCCCGCGTGGCCTGTATTGTGTGTTTTTTTGGTTATGCAGTAGCAGAACCCACAAGATGCCGATAGAAACACACTCCTCTAATATGAGTGATGCTCTTGTTGTTGCGGTAGAACAGATTTGTTGTTGTTGTTGTTACAAATTGCCCTTGAGCAGATAATAGGGGAATTGGAACATTACAGAAACCAGTTAGAAGCACTGCAGGTCGTCAAGGAACAGGTATCAGGAAATTACACTAAGTTAAAACTAGCCTCTGTTTCAAATGGCTGAAATGGCTCTGAGCACTATGGGACTTAACATCTGTGGTCATCAGTCCACTAGAACTTAGAACTACTTAAACCTAACTAACCTAAGGACATCACACACATCCATGCCCGAGGCAGGATTCGAACCTGCGACCGTAGCAGTCGCGCGGTTCCGGACTGAGCGCCTAGAACCGCTAGACCGCCGCGGCCGGCAAACTAGCCTCTCCTTCTATCAATCCTGCGATAGCAAATTTAATAACACCTTCTCCTGGCAACGCAATGGAGGACCTATTACTATATTTCTCACATTCAGTGGAGTTTCAAGGTCAGCCAAGCAGCTGGTTGGTCTGACGAAACATTCCTTTTATATGGTCAGTTTATCATTGATTGGAGAAGCTAAAATGTATGGTACCTACGATGAAACCTTACAGGATGCACAAATCGTTTGAACTGTTCTGTGAGGGTTTGCGGCAGAGGCATCAGAAACAGAACAGTACACGCTTCCTTAGCGAACAATTAAACACGGTAAACCGGAAGCACAACGTTTGAGTCATTCTCAGATAGGATGCGAAAACTGAATTTTGAGACATAAGAACTGACACAAAATGAAGAAGTGAATACGGTGTTATGGCAAGAAACTAAAAATAGGGCTCTCTATGTTTGTTTGCGTGACATTCCAGAAATGTAAAATAGGGTTTTAATGGAGAGTCCTTCGGATTTGGCCACGACTGTTAGAGTAGCTATGCACGTAGAGGATATAGAAACAGCGACGAAGGGTTGAGGGGACCGCCGTGTATTTGGTTCGACAGTAAAGCATCGCAGGTGTATGCATGATGGGCATTTCCAGAAACAATGTCCTCAGCCAAGGGATGGATTGGTTCATAAATTTCATCACTGATGTCATCTCTCAAGTACTTGGCTTCTATCATCTGAAAAAAAACCTGTAATATAATTGAGATTCACCATACCCTTCCTTGATTTCAGGCCACGTGAAACCACATCCAGCAGTATATGAAATGTGATTGGCTCATTTTGAAGCCTGAACGATATCTGGCGTTACTGAAAATGCCCTCATGGGACCAACAAAGCTGTTTTAGGTCAGCCTTCTGGTAAAATCTCCATCTGGTAATACCCACTATGCAAATCCATTGTAGAGAATTACTTTCATCTGCCTGAGTTGTCAAGCATCCCTGTGATATTCAGTACCAGATAAGCGCCACTTCATGTGTCCAAATATCGATAGTTGCAACAAAAGCGATAGTTCTTGGATCCATCCATCAACTCCTTTGGACCAGGACCACAAGTGCTCCTGAAGTACTACCATTAATACCTTCCGCCAAAAAATTTTTGCATGAGCAGTTGTCAATGCTTCTTTATGTGTTATGGCTTCTTATAAACTGGAGCTATACTCCCTGTTGTTATGTGATGTTGGGTAATAGGAGTTGTGGGTAATGGTGCCTACGCATAAAACAAAACCTTAAACTGTAACAACAATACTTCCATAGCTTTCCAGTCACTGTCTTTGTGATAGCTCACTTTACTTTGCAATGTAGAATAACTAACAGTATGCTTTCTTGTGTATGACCTTTCTATATTCTTTTCCACCAAGACATTGAATTTGGCGATCATTAAGCTCTTCAGCAGACTCACATCATCTGTGCTGAAATTATCCAGACTAACCAGAATCGCATGTTCCCCATTTACGTTCCTCATGGGCTCAACGTTTCTGTGTACTCGTACAAAAGAATATGTTGTTTCGAAATGCTCACCATTATCCAGTTGTTTAAGTGCCCATGGCATTTTCATCTTCATTGTGCGTATATTGAGTGTAGTCTGCAACATGTCCATGATTGGTGTGTCAAGCGACACTCCCTCGCTTGCATTAGCATAAACCAGCGGAAACAAAGTTTTTCTAAGTACCTGGTACAAAAGTCTGACTTTGGCATGATGTTTAGTAAGGAAATCAAGGTCTAGACTCACAGAATACCTTTGCCCCACATGTGGCAACCCATCCATTTGCTCAGAAAAAGTCGTAACCCAACGACAAACTTGAGCAGCGTTGTGCTCAATTAATATATGTCTTTGTTACCTACTACATGTAATCTGTTGCGAGGAGCTCATAGTTTCTTTCCTCCCGAGAGATCTAGTGTGACTACCAACACATGCGCCCCTGTATCTACTAAAAATCAGTGTTCCCTTCCACCGACAAACCCCACAAGCAGCATTCCCTCTTTGCATCTAACAGTACAGTATCACATTTTATTAGGAACAGCTTCCACAAATAATATGTTCCTGTTCGTGTTTAAAGACCGCTTCTCCCGAGACCAATTCTCTCGTTTCTTAGCCCTGTAGTCCCCTTCTTTCATCTACATCTACATTTATACTCCGCAAGCCACCCAACGATGTGTGGCGGAGGGCACTTTACGTGCCACTGTCATTACCTCCCTTTCCTGTTCCAGTCACGTGTGGTTCGCGGGGAGACCAACTGCCGGGAAGCCTCCGTGCGCGTTCGAATCTCTCTAATTTTACATTCGTGATCTCCTCTGGAAGTATAAGTAGGGGGAAGCAATATATTCGATACCTCATCCAGAAACGCACCCTCTCGAAACCTGGACAGCAAGCTACACCGCGATGCAGAGCGCCTCTCTTGCAAAGTCTGCCACTTCAGTTTGCTAAACATCTCTGTAACGCGATTACGCTTACCAAATAACCCTGTGACGAAACGCGCCGCTCTTCTTTGGATCTTCTCTATCTCCTCCGTCAACCCGACCTGGTACGGACCCCACACTGATGAGCAATACTCAAGTATAGATCGAACGAGTGTTTTGTAAGCCACCTCCTTTGTTGATGGACTACATTTTCTAAGGACTCTCCCAATAAATCTCAACCTGGTACCCGCCTTACCAAAAATTAATTTTATATGATCATTCCACTTCAAATCATTCTGCACGCACCCTCCCAGATATTTTACAGAAGTAACTGCTAGCAGTGTTTGTTCTGCTATCATATAATCATATAATAAAGGCTCCTTCTATCTGTGTATTCGCAATACATTACATTTGTCTATGTCAAGGGTCAGTTGCCACTCCCTGCACCAAGTGCCTATCCGCTGTAGATCTTCCTGCATTTCGCTGCAATTTTCTAATGCTGCAACTTCTCTGTATACCACAGCATCATCCGCGAAAAGCCGCATGGAACTTCCGACACTATCTACTAGGTCATTTATATATATTGTGAAAAGCAATGGTCCCATAACACTCTCCTGCGACACGCCAGAGGTTACTTTAACGTCTGTAGACGTCTCTCCATTGATAACAACATGCTGTGTTCTGTTTGCTAAAAACTCTTCAATCCAGCCACACAGCTGGTCTCATAATCCGTAGGCTCTTACTTTGTTTATCAGGCGACAGTGCGGAACTGTATCGAACGCCTTCCGGAAGTCAAGGAAATGGCATCTACCTGGGAGCCTGTATCTAATATTTTCTGGGTCTCATGAACAAATAAAGCGAGTTGGGTCTCACACGGTCTCTGTTTCCGGAATCCATGTTGATTCCTACAGATTAGATTCTGGGTTTCCAGAAACGACATTATACGCGAGCAAAAAACATGTTCTAAAATTCTACAACAGATCGACGTCAGAGATATAGGTCTATAGTTTTGTGCATCTGCTCGACGACCCTTCTTGAAGACTGGGACTACCTGTGCTCTTTCCCAATCATTTGGAACCTTCCGTTCCTCTAGAGACTTGCGGTACACGGCTGTTAGAATGGGGGCAAGTTCTTTCGCATACTCTGTGTAGAATCGAATTGGTATCCCGTCAGGTCCAGTGGACTTTCCTCTGTTGAGTGATTTCAGTTGCCTTTCTGTTTCTTGGATTTAGAGAAGGAACTGCAGTGCAATCTTCCTCTGTGAAACAGCTTTGGAAAAAGGTGTTTAGTATTTTAGCTTTACGCATGTCATCCTCTGTTTCAATGCCATCATCATCCCGGAGTGTCTGGATATGCTGTTTCGAGCCACAGTTTCTGACTTTGCTACTCTGCAAACAAAACACTTCCAAACTTTTCTACACCTTTGTAATTATTACCGAATATTTATTAAAGACTTTGCCCATATTGTTCAACCATTTAGTCTTCTGTTGAGGAAAGTCATTAGATTTCAATGGTCAATCGAGTGTGAGTGTGCCTTTCAGGTGTAAATGAAAGTATTAATCAAAAAGTGAGTGCTGGTGTTGCCAGATTTTGACAAGGGATTTATCCTTTCTTGCGACACTAATAGCACTGCTTTTGGTTGTGTTCTGAGTCAAAATATTGATGGAAAAGAACATCCTGTAGCGCAATACTTCTCAGCCGTTAAACAGAGTGGAACACAATTACTCTCCCACAGAGAAGTAAATGTTAGAAGTGATATAAATGATCACATACTGTAGAAGTAACCTATATAGGAAGCAATTCAAAGTAGTAATCCATCACACTTCGTTAAAGTAGCTATTGGGCTGGAAGGATCCCTCTAGCAGATTATCCTGGTAGGAACCTGGGAGGAAACATACACAAATACTTTGAGCTTCAAGGTTGCAGTACTGCAGATACTTGGGAGAATTATGAGTGACTGGAAGAGAGAAAAGGCATCTGATGTGGACTGTTAGGAATCTGGGTCACAGCTGCAGTTCACAACACAAAAAAGCTTGCTTTGCATATTTACAAAATGTGGACCATGCATCCTGGTTCCATTGTCACTAAGGAACGAAGAATTTCAGCATGACATGACAGTATTTCATCAGGTCATGAGGACCAAAGAGCAACTGATAGGAGAATAGCCAAAACGTTTTGGCAGCATAGAGGAAACATGATGTGGATCAAAATATGTATAGAATGTCATACCATGATCATGGATCCCAGCCATAAAATATCCATCTTCAAAGGTTGCCAGAGTTGTCCAGAGCATTTTAAATGACAGGGCTTGATATTTTGGGTCCATTCAAAAGAACTCCAGCTGTTAGTAATTACATATTAACAATCATTGACCTTTTTTTGAGGTTTATATTCACAACAGGAATCCCCAGCCAGCAGACTGCTATGGTCTCTAAGGTGTTCTTAAATTTGATGTGCTGGAAACCTTAGTAACTCAACAGGGTACTAACTTCTTATATGATCTGATGAAACACCTATATCATGTACTTCATGTTCACAAGTTACAGATAAGCCCATTTCACCTGCAAGCAAATGACTGTACAAAGCATGTTCAACAAGCTATATTGAATATGGTGAGTTACTATCTCAACAGCCAACAAGCTTATTGGGGCACAAACCTTAGTTATGTGAACAATGCATACATTTGTGAAGTCCATGCTAGTACTGATCTATCACCCCATCAGGATGTCTACTCGAGAAAAATGTCATCTCGTCTTGACATACTAATTCCAAATTTAGGATCTGTTGCTGAGTCAGTTAAGAAATTTACAAAAATAATATGTGAGATATGGCACAGAATTTGATCAACCGGTACAAAAGCACTGTAAACGTTTGTGTGAGAAATGAGTAAGTCAGCTTCCATATTTCAGAGTTTGCCAATGGCTGTTGGTTATCAACCCATTCGTGCCAAAAGGGAAAGCCAATTAATTTTTGACGAAATATAATGGCCCATATCAGGTTATAGAGATAACCTTCCCAGTCTATTTTAATCCAGTTACCTATCAAAACTTGCTTTGTACTTATTAGAATAATGCCATTCAATGTGCGATAGTTGCTTTGTTGAAAACATTAGTAACAGTACCACAACAAAGCAAGAAAAACGAGGAAAGTTAAGAAGAACATGCTACCAGATACTCACGGTAACCATAGGGCAATGTATGAGCTTAGACTGGGGAACTAGTTTACTGTGTACTTTTCCATACTAGATTTTTCTTTGTTTTGTAGTATTATATTCCTATTTTATGTTGGGGATTAATAACATATTAGTGCCGTTCGTTATTTTTGTTATGTATGGACCCTTTTTGAAGAAGGGAGGGGAATTAATAATCATTATTTCCAATAGGTGGCGTAATAGCAGGCACACCCCAAAGAAGAAATAGTGGTACTACTACATGTCGTCAGAGGAGTGGGAAGCGCAATATTGAACCAACCACTGATCTCTGAAGTGCTGTTTTCAAAGCAAGTAGATGTGTTGCTGACTAGTCAACACTGGACACTAGAACTAATTTTCGAGGCATGGAAAGTTAGAAACGAGATTAGCAGACCACAAGAGATATTAAGGGAGTTACACAAAGAAGCACAGAAAGCAGCTGTTGTCTCACAGATCAACGTCAAATACTACAAGCTGCAACTTTCGTATGACAAGTCAAGAGCACAGATGACGCAAGTGACCAATGTAGTCCCACAGGCAAGAGGGGATTTATCAACGAAGGTAAGAACTTCTTCAAAACCTTGTTTGGGACAGCTAACGAGAAAGATGAGCAAGAACGTAAGATAAGTCAGGAGAAAGGTACGGTACAAGGTATGCACACCACGATAGAATGGCATACCAGTCAACTAACGAACCTGCATCGTAATGCACTGAACAATACTAGAGTTATGCAGGAAGTAACTAAAGAACTCACCGAAAATGTTTTCACTACAGTAGCTACAGATGATAATAACCTGGAAACCATTCAGAAACGACTGAGTATCTTAGACAAAAATATGAGTATAATAAAACTGTTATTGATACTGGTAGGCAGTATTAAGGATGCAAGACTTCATAAAGTATGTGGACAATTAAGGTCAGCGTTGATGCCACCGAAACAATTTTTGAAAGGATTAAGTAAAGTGCAGAGAGATTTTCCGACAGAACTTCAGCATCCAGGCAGATTGACAGAGAGAAATTTAGTGCTATTGTATAACATAGCCACTGGCAAGGTCACAACAGTCAAGTCGAGTATACTAATATAAATCCATTCTATGTAAAACAACGTATGTATTACTACGGAACAGATGTTCAGGTATTTGAAAAATTGTTGATAACAACGTCTTTGGAACGTTGTTATTATATGCGTTTCTACTACCAGTATAGCTTCTTATAGCAAATTGCCTGCTTTGCCTACGATCGAGGGGTGAAACTGATATTTCTTCAGGTTTAACATTGTATCAGACCCTTGTAGAATGGCTGGGCAACATACATCAACAATAAGAACTAGTCCTACTTGTCGTAATACTTGGTATCAGAGTAACTAGAGATTAAAACTGAATTTTAAGGAGTGGATTGATAATGACTAATAAAAAGCCACTCTCATGAGTTTCTTTATCCCTCTCCTGTACCAGCCTCTTCATCTCAGCGTGGTACTTTCTATCTGCGACCTCAATTACTTGCTGGATGTATTCCTACTTCTGTTTTCCTCTACAGTTTTTACGCTCTAGCGCCTGCCGGAGTGGCCGAGCGGTTCTAGGCACTACAGTCTGCAACCGCGCGACCGCCTCGGGCATGGATGTGTGTGACGTCCTTAGGTTAGTTAGGTTTAAGTAGTTCTAAGTTCTAGGGGACTGATGACCTCAGAAGTTAAGTCCCATAGTGCTCAGAGCCATTTGAACTATTTTACGCTCTAGCACCCTCTAGTATCATGAAAGTTATTTTTATGTCTTAACAGATGTCTTACTAACCTTTATCTTCTTCTTACCAGTGTTTTCCACGTATTCCTTTCCTTGCCGTTTCTTAGGAGAACCTCCTCATTCCTTACCTTACTTTGCCGCCTAGGTAGCAGAATTCCTTAACTTCATTTACTTCGTGATCACCAATCTTGATGTTAAGGTTTTCGCTGCTCTCATTTCTGTTACATCTCATTACTTTCGTCTTTTTTCAGTTTACTCTTTTTCTCAGAATTTCGGACATCTTGCACCATTTGACACTGTCGAACGCTTTCTGCAGGTAGACGAAACCTATGAACGTGATTTGTCTTTTTTTTGTGAGTCACGTTTCCATCGTCAACCACAACGCCAGAACTACCTCTCTGGAGCCTTTAGCTTTCCTAAACCTAAACTGATCGTCATCTAACACATTCCCAGTTTTCTTTTCCATTCTTCTGTATATTATTCTTGTCAGCAACTTGGATGCATGGGCTGTTGATAGTGCGATAATTATAGCACTTGTCGGCTCTTGCAGCCTTCGGAATTGTGTGGATGATGTTATTCCGAAAATCAGATGGTGTATCGCGAGATTTATACATTCTACACATCAACGAGCATGGTAATTTTGTTGCCGCTTCCACCAGTGATTTTAAAAATTCCTATGAAATATTATCTATCCCTTTTGCTTTATTCGATCTTAAGAACCCCAATTCTCTTTTGAATTCTGATTTTAATACTGGTTCCCCTATCTCTTCTATGTCAACTGAAGGTTTTTCCTTCCGTCACTGCATCAGACAAGTCTTCCCCTCAAAGAGGCCTTCAGTGTACTTTATCCACCCGTTCACTCTCTCCTCTGCATTCAATAATGGAATTCCAATTGCACTCTTAATGTTGACACTCACTGTTTTTAATTTCACAATCCTTCCAACAATCATTTCTTTTTCTATTTCTTTACATTTTTAAGTAGCCATTTCATCTTAGCTTCCCTGCGCTTCCTATTTATTTTATTCCTAGGTGACTTGTATTTCTGTTTTCCTGGATTTCCCTGAACATTTTTGTACATCCTTCTTTCATCAGTTAACAGAAGCATTTCTCTATTAGCCATAGATTCTTCGCAGTTGCCTTCTTTGTACCAAACATTTCTTTTCCAGCTTCTGTGATGGGCTTTCTACACTTTCCCGTTCCTCTTCAACTGAACTGCCTACTGAGCAATTCTTTGTCGCAGTATCTACAGCTTCAGGGAACTTCTTAGTTCCTTAGTGTTTTCATATCCCACATCTTTTCGCATTGGTTTTTCCTGACTAGCCTCTTGAACTTCATCCTGCTCCTCATCATTACGATCTTCTGCTGGGCACGCTTTACAATGTAGTATCTGTTTTCGGAATCTCTGCCTTACTATGATGTAATGTGATTGAAATCTTCTTGCAACTTCCTGCCTTTTCCAAGTATTACTCCTCCTCTTTTGATTCTTGAACACAGTTTTTGCTATTACTATCTGAAGTTTATTGCGGAAATCAGTTAGTCTTTCTCACCTCTCACTCCTAGTACCAAGCCCATATTCTACCGTAACCTACTCCTTCCGCTACACCCCTTCCAATCCCCAATGACTATCAGATTTTCATCTCCCTTACGTACTGAATTACCCGTTCAGTATCCTCATAAACTTTCTCTATCTCTTCATATTCTGCATCCTGCCAGCTGTGGAAGGACTTCATTGCTCCACGCTGCCTCTACTGACAGGTAACATCCGTGACTGACAGTTGTGAGCCCGCTGGGCCTTCTTCTGGAGAAGGGACAAGGCAGACTACAAGCTGCCGCCATCTGTTTGGTGGGTGGGCACCTGAGTGCCGCCTCCCAGACTATACCTGTGCTGCCTTCCTGGCTGTACGCTACATGTGCTGAGGGAACCCTGGCATTCCACCTACTTAACAGCCACCCTCTAGAAAACGCTGTCGGTACTGGCCTAATCACACGTGTATCTTCGAGTGCGCGTCCTTGGTGACCGCTCACTGCTGCACCCCGTACCGCCTCGCTGTCAAGGCAGTGTGAAGAACCTACCGCAAGTTACATGAGTTGCCAAAGTGCTGCGTCTAGAATTATTCACTGACATCTGAGCAGGCAGTTCAGCCTATTTCCTGCACGCCGGAGAAGACAATAGTCATTGTAGAAGTCCCGGCAAGAATACTTTATTACGAGTACTGGTGTTTCATACTGGTGTTTCACTGACACCTTCAAGTGCAAGACTCAAACACTCACCAACCCTCAGGTCTCAGCCTTCGACACTTGTACTCTCACCACCACCTCGCCTGTCCAGCCTCGATGCTCACTTAAGTCCTGACCTCAGAGGTGGCTATTAAAGAACGATCTGCTGCATCAATAAAAAATATATCAAGAATAAGTCTTCTTATGCAGATTAATAATGTTACGGGAATTGTTTGTTGTGCGTCTTCTCAGCTATACTCCATTGATCTAAGTTGAACCTCATGTAAACAAACTTATGCTCTGCCATTGGTCATCGGTCAACTCTGATACGTGCTAAAGCATGAGAAGTCTTAAATTTCTTTCCTAGTCACTCTTCTAAAGGTTTAACCAACATTGTTTTTCTATGAAATATCACTGGATAGTCAGTTTAGCTGTGCTTCTTTTTTATGAAACCTACTTAGAAAATTACGAAATTTGCCAGAAAAAAATGCAGAAAAGTAATTGTTGGCAGTTCTGTCAGCGGTGCAAGATCACATCGGTACAATTCGGCCATAGTTGACGCTGGAATGTATCACATTTGTCGCCGTAATTATTGTTGCTAGCCCGACGTTTAGTGCCGTTTTATGAAACCGTACTTTTAGTTAATTCTCCGCATGGGAAGCTATCATGTTGTGATGGAGTTGGTAAAGGCTAACTTTTGTAATTAATTTAATGTGATGACCGATTTATTATGTTGAATTATAACAAGCTTACACACATAAACTCTATTTTTATTTAAAAATAATTGCATGTGAATATGGATTTTACTATCATTCTCAAACAAAATATTACTTGCTCTGTCTTCAAAATGTAATTGAAATAAATTGCAGTGTATTTTGTTCCACAGACTTTATCTCGTTTGGACCATGGCTAAATCGATTTCAGTCATCCTTCAATAAAACTTATTGTGTCTAACGGTCAACAGTTTATCATCACAAAAAATTAAAATAAAATAATAATAGATATCCTCCACCCATGTCACTAGGAAGGTAGGTATCCTTTCTTACCGATAAATCATAAACTCATACCGAGACGTACGAAGCAACATGACATACGGATATAATGCCTACCCTTAACGACATTACTGTGCGTTACACAGTAATGCAGACACGAGATAAACCATCAAACAGGTCATCGCCCGTGATTGACCTTCACGTGTGTCCGTGTTAATCTGTGTGATCCGTCGCCTCGTGTTAGTAGTGCTATGTCCAGAAACAATACACAACGATTGTTTTTGACGTGATATCGATATAAAGATACGAGATACTGGCGGAAATAAAGCTGTAAGGACGGGGCGTGAGTCGTGCTTGGTTAGTTCAGATAGTAGAGCACTTTCCCACGAAAGGCAAAGGTCCCAAGTTCGAGTCCCGGTCTGGCACACAGTTTTAATCTGCCACGAAGTTTCATATCAGCACACACTCCGCTGAAGAGTGAAAATCTCATTCTGGTGTCGTTATAGTTTGTGACTGGTTGCTGAAAGGCAACCATTACTCGTTACAGTAACATGTATACATAATTTTAAGTCTGGGGTACAAAGATTAAAAACGAATGAGGGTACAGAGAAACGTTTCTCAGTAGGAGTTATCCCAGCTAAATTTGCTGGAAATTGTAAGAAAGAGTTGTTCTCAGTCCTTGATAAACAATCTGTTTCAAAACAGAATGCAAGGGGACGATGAGCAAGAAGATTCAGCCCTCGTCAACTCGGCTATGAAAGAAGTTTGGAGAGGGAATTTCACCTGTATCATAACCATGTTCCAGCAGCTAAGATAAATGGTTTAGCAACCTGAACCCTGTCTGACAGACATCAATTTAAAAGTTGCTCTCATCCTCAGTTACTCTTCTGAAGAGTCGAAGATGTGAGACATTTGTCAAACATCTGTCTCTCTGGGCTCCTCTACAAGGAGCCAAGAAAAGTGTTCAGTTGTCGATTCATCCATTGAACATATTCTCCCGCAATTACACTAAAAGACTCAACGATGAGTCATAAAATTCTTTGTGAGCTGATGAATTCAGGAGCAGACAGCAGTATACAAGGTGATATTGTGGTGATGTTATAAATTGTCAGATATGATGGGGAAGGGTAGATATATCAGTCTGAGGTAAGGGGCCCTGGTTCGGAGATGATCAATAGTTGTAAGCGAAAATCTTTCTGAATCCTCTAACAGCAGAATACGTGTTGTTGCTATCATTTTAGGATAGGCAATCCCGTCGAGCAGTTGGGTGTAAAGATTGGGATAGTAACTCATCTAATACAATGTAGATGGTATACTGTTATAGCGTGAACGATCCTGCTGTGACTGTAGTACGAACGTCGATCACCCCTAAGCAAATGGAGTTGTCCCCGGTGACGGAACTTGCAGACATGATTTTTGTGTACGGGCAAGCAAATGGTGGCAGCAGAGAAGCAGCAAGTTTGTAAAGGACCATATACCCGCGTAAAAGACCTTCAACTCACACCATGTTTCCAGATCTGATCCAACGATTACGTAAAAGTGCAGTTGGCACCACAGTACAACGACGGAGGAAGAAGACGAGCTACACGGGCTCCTGACTTAGAGGAAGCGGTGCTTGCTCGAGTGGATGAGATGCCTGCAGTGAGCACTCGATCAGTTGCGCATGAATTTTGTTGGCAGAGTACTGTGTGAAGGATATTACGGGAAATGCAGCTGCACCCCTGCCTTCCACAAAATGCTTCGATTCCTGCTGGCCCCGTGCCATGATCAGCCAACGGTTCTTGCGGTACCAAACAGTCGATCCTCACTTTCCTGCGTATGTGCTTTTCACGAATGAAACCGGTTTCAACACAGAAGAAATGCTAAATAGTCACAGCAGTCTTGTTTGTGCAGCTGCGATTCCCTACTCTATACAGTTATAAAAAGCCATGAGTACAGACTATCAGTTAGTGTGTTAAGAATCAGCAGCACCCTCTTACGGCGAAACGCGAGCCAGTGTTGCATGTTACCAGAGAGGTGTCTGCATTTCAACCAGAGTATTGGAGTGCTGTTGCAACTGACACAACTTAAATGTCGAGGGGAGAGTGTTGTTGTCGTCTCTGTAAATTAAATAATATGTTTGTAGCTCGTTATCGATGTCTCATCATATCTTATAATAGCAATCTGAGCAATTGATTCACAGGTTACGGAAGCAACGCTGTGTGCCGTATTTGTGAGTGAATCTTGCCCAGAGCCCGTGAAATTTATTGCTGATAATCAGTACTGACAGAACGGTAGTACCTTCCTTGAAGCTGTAGTAATCTGCTGCTTACCTGAATTTATTATTATGGCGATGACAAAGGGATCTCTTTGATTTGAAATTTATAATGATGACCATTCTCCTTTTACTCTAAGTTCAAAATCACGTTTATTGAACACAATGTTACGTCTTCGATGGCTGGATTACAACAAGCTTTATTTTTCTTTGAATATATTTTCACTTTAGATTGTAAATTTGTTATTAATAACTGTGACCTACCAGTTTAGACTTTTAGGTGATTTTCAAGTGAACATTTTACATGGTACTAGTGCATCGTAGGCAACCATTCCAAACATTTTTCAAGGAAGATCGCCAAACAGCCATTCGTATTTGAGAAGTTACTTTATTTTCTTGTGACTACTAGTGTCGGCATTTCAGTGTGCCATCTTCAAGCCCCACATGCACTTCATACATAGTTCCATTCATTATTCGTAGGAAGCACTTGAATAAAGAATTCACGATATCCAGACACTTACAGCTCCAGTATGCCAATTTCGATACATCTGAATAAGTATATATGAAGTGGTTGTGGGCCCTGAAGATGGCATACTGAGATGCGGAAACTGGTAGTGAAAATAAAATAAAATAACTTCTCAAATATGTAAGGCTGTTTGGCGATCTTTCTTGATAAGTATTTGAACAGTCGCTGTACTGGGTTCGCAATACATCAACAGAGATTCCACACAATATCCAAACAATGGAAAAGCGTTAGTGAGGTACTCAGTTTCCTGTAACGGACCAAAATTCAGTATATCGTGGATGCGTACAGTGCGTTACACGTACAAAATAAAGAAATTAGTAGCCCAGACTGAAAAAATCTTCAAAACTTTAACTTTGGCTATGGTGCCACGTGAAGGGACGGTATGCTGGTATGTCAGAATGAAGTGCAGTTCCCCTGCGGCAGCAGTGATGGCTGCAGCCAATTGGTGTCCCATGAGTTAAACATCCCTCGTTAAGAAAGTCTTCATTTATAACAGTTACAGTGAAGGAATAGAAGATGGAGGGGCGCTTAGTGGCGTCTCATGTCTTACATCTCATGGTGGAGTCAGACATGGTCGCGGCAGCTTGCAAGGGTCAGCAGTTGGCCCCCCAGGAAGGCGATGTGGCTGCCCACTGCTTGCTGCTTCAGTACAGCAGTCGAGTGGTGGTGCGGGGCAGCAGACATGCTGGCGACGGATGGTGGAAGGCAGGGCTGGCTACAATCCTGCTTCTGCAGGAGTGCTATAAGCCCACTGGGGTGAGCGGGGTCAAGCTACAGCTTTTGGCGTGGCTGATGACGATGATCTGCACTCACTGTGGCTGATGGACACTAACAATTAGGTCTGTTCGGACAATCGATAGCTACAGTGCTGCTGGGCAGCTAGATGCCCCAGGCTTGAAGCCATGGCCCACCTGGGGCAGCCATCAGCGAGTGATCTCGCAGTGCAAAGACGTCAAGCAGACTGCATACAGAAGTAGCCCAAGCAGATAACTGTAGCTATTTTGAGTAATGTCTTTTGGCACCAGCTGTCTGTTTCATCTTGAACTGAAAGCGATCTTCTTGCTCTAGCTATGAGCTGGCGTTGACTGCTCCACTAGGTGAACAAATGAACATTTCTAAACCCAGTAAGAATGAGGTCCAAGTTAGGTGGTATATGTGTGACCTGGGCTGGCTAGGGGTCCTTGGAGCTGCTGGGTGTAACAGTTGGAAAACTATGACTTCATTCACCCTCATTTTCTTGTCTGGTCAGCTCTTCCAGAAGCCCTGTCAGTGCTATATGGTATCGCAACTTCGGTTTTCAGCTGTCTTCGGCATTGTCAGCATACTGAACAAGTGTCCTTGCATACTGAATAATCACCCTAGCTCCATACAACGTATTTATCGAGATATGCTAAAATACACTGCTAAAATTATGCAGGAACAGTTCCTTCTTCTGGACAAATATTCGCTGCAACACATCTGTAGGGAAAAACTAATTTAAATAAAATGATAGGCAAATATACAGTAATTGGTATTCGGCTAACTTCAGTCATCCTTGCTACATCGAATGACTATTTTTGTATCACAAGATTATTATTAAGCAATTGTAACAGATATTTTGTTTTTTAATCTAGACAATTTTATGCTTAAGCAGATACTGAGCACGGCGTGAAATATTTATATAAGCCACATGACATTTAGAAATATACGTACATATGCTAAAATATGAAATGTTCTTCTTGGAAACGATCCTAGGTTCGATTTCGCAATCATTGGGACTATAAATAAAGCTGATAGTCAATGAATAAAAAGCCACCAAAAATAATAGACATAGAGAGAATACTTGCTTAACTTAAGAAAATATGATGAAAACTTTACGCTGATTCAAGCATTTTTCAGATGAAACACCATCATCCAAGGGAAGTTGTAGGTGGCATAGTCAATGATTGGTTAATGGGCCTGTGACTGCTTCCCACGTTATTCTGTTTTTCTAAGAAACGAACTCCCCGAGTATAAATGTTAGGAATAGAATGGGTAGTTTCTTAGCCAGCTCATTTGACTTGACTAAAGCCGTCTGGTGTCTTCTTGTGTGAAGAGGGAAAAACTACTGTGAACAAGAGAAGTGTCTGGACTAAAGATTATCTCATGGTTAATACTCTCACTGCCCGTGACAGACAGATTAACGTAGAAGTTGTTGGACTGCTTACTACACAACTTACTGCGACTACCTCATTTTGAACACAGCTCAAGGACACCACTTAAAACAATCGTTATGAATGTAGCTAATTCTACAAGTTGGGCAGATAAATTAAATTTTTGCAATAAAAATCTGTTTTGTTTTTTATCTTCCTCAGTAAACTAAAGGTAAATTTGACGCTTTCTCCTTTTCGTTGATAACTCTGATTCAGTCATCGCTGGCGCTGTGTTTTCTATCACAAAGTTATTCATTTCCTATTATTTGTAATCACGGAACAGAATAAGAGAAGTTGGAAATAAAAACATAGGTACAAAGAACATAACTGCGAAGAAACCGTGGATAACAGAAGAAATACTTCCGTCGATCCATTAAAGAAGAAAGAACAGAAGTGAACAGGGAAATTCACGAATACAGAATCCCAGGTCACTCACGAATGAAATAAACAGGAAGTGCACGGAAGCTAAGGCAAAATGGCTGCATGAAAAATGTGAAGAAATCGTAAAAGAAATGACTGTCGAGATGACTGAGTCTGCATATAGGTAGGTCAAAGAAATCTACGGCGAAATTAAAAGCAAGGTTGGTAACATTAATAGTCCAATACGCATTCCACTGGTAAAGGTATAGAGAGAACAGATAGGTGGAAAGAGTACACTGAAAGCGTCTGTGAGGGAAGGAAGTTTCTGATGTGTTGGAGGGAGAAATGAGAGTCGACATAGAAGATACTGGGGATCGAGTATTAGGATCTTTTGGAAGACTTAGGATAAAACAGAAGGGATAGATAAGATTCCATCAGAATTTCTAAAAGTGAACTGGCAACGAAACGACTACACGTTGGTACACTCCTGGAAATGGAAAAAAGAACACATTGACACCGGTGTGTCAGACCCACCATACTTGCTCGGGACACTGCGAGAGGGCTGTACAAGCAATGATCACACGCACGGCACAGCGGACACACCAGGAACCGCGGTGTCGGCCGTCGAATGGCGCTAGCTGCGCAGCATTTGTGCACCGCCGCCGTCAGTGTCAGCCAGTTTGCCGTGGCATACGGAGCTCCATCGCTGTCTTTAACACTGGTAGCATGCCGCGACAGCGTGGACATGAACCGTATGTGCAGTTGACGGACTTTGAGCGAGGGCGTATAGTGGGCATGCGGGAGGCCGGGTGGACGTACCGCCGAATTGCTCAACACGTGGGGCGTGAGGTCTCCACAGTACATCGATGTTGTCGCCAGTGGTCGGCGGAAGGTGCACGTGCCTGTCGACCTGGGACCGGACCGCAGCGACGCACGGATGCACGCCAAGACCGTAGGATCCTACGCAGTGCCGTAGGGTACCGCACCGCCACTTCCCAGCAAATTAGGGACACTGTTGCTCCTGGGGTATCGGCGAGGACCATTCGCAACCGTCTCCATGAAGCTGGGCTACGGTCCCGCACACCGTTAGGCCGTCTTCCGCTCACGCCCCAACATCGTGCAGCCCGCCTCCAGTGGTGTCGCGACAGGCGTGAATGGAGGGACGAATGGAGACGTGTCGTCTTCAGCGATGAGAGTCGCTTCTGCCTTGGTGCCAATGATGGTCGTATGCGTGTTTGGCGCCGTGCAGGTGAGCGCCACAATCAGGACTGCATACGACCGAGGCACACAGGGCCAACACCCGGCATCATGGTGTGGGGAGCGATCTCCTACACTGGCCGTACACCACTGGTGATCGTCGAGGGGACACTGAATAGTGCACGGTACATCCAAACCGTCATCGAACCCATCGTTCTACCATTCCTAGACCGGCAAGGGAACTTGCTGTTCCAACAGGACAATGCACGTCCGCATGTATCCCGTGCCACCCAACGTGCTCTGGAAGGTGTAAGTCAACTACCCTGGCCAGCAAGATCTCCGGATCTGTCCCCCATTGAGCATGTTTGGGACTGGATGAAGCGTCGTCTCACGCGGTCTGCACGTCCAGCACGAACGCTGGTCCAACTGAGGCGCCAGGTGGAAATGGCATGGCAAGCCGTTCCACAGGACTACATCCAGCATCTCTACGATCGTCTCCATGGGAGAATAGCAGCCTGCATTGCTGCGAAAGGTGGATATACACTATACTAGTGCCGACATTGTGCATGCTCTGTTGCCTGTGTCTATGTGCCTGTGGTTCTGTCAGTGTGATCATGAGATGTATCTGACCCCAGGAATGTGTCAATAAAGTTTCCCCTTCCTGGGACAATGAATTCACGGTGTTCTTATTTCAATTTCCAGGAGTGTATTTAGAATGTTTCGGTCTGACGACATACGACCTGACTTTCGGGATAAGTGTAGGCACCAGAGAGGCAAATCTGTCGTTGCGGGTGATGATAGTGATGATATGTAAGGATAAAGGAAAATCAAGACAAGCTTATAGTATTTGTCGATGTGGAAAAAGCGTTCAACAATGTAAAATGGTGGAAGATGTTCGAAATTCCAAGAAAAATATGGATAAGCAAGAGGCATAAACGGGTAATACAAAATATGTGCGATAAGCAAGAAGGAACTACAACAGTGGAAGACCAAAAATAAAGTACTCGGATTAGAAAGAATGTAGTCTTTCATCCCTATTGTTCAATCTACACATCGAAGAAGCAGTGACGTAAATAAAAGAAAGGATCAAAAGTGGAATTAAAATTCAAGGTGAAAGGATATCAGTGATAAGATTCGCTGATGATATTGCTGTCCTCAGTGAAAATGAAGAAGAATTATAAGCTCTGCTGAATGGAATGAACAGTCTGATGACTACAGAATATGGATTGATAGTAAATCAAAGAAATGCGAAGAAAGCGGAAGTAGTGGAAATGAGAACAGTGGGAAGTTAACATCAGGATTGGTGAAATAGATGAAGTAGAGGAATTCTGCTACCTAGGGAGCAAAATAGTACATGTCTGACGGAGCAAGGAGGACATCAACAGCAGACTAGCAGTGGCAAAAAGGGCATTCATGGTCAAGAGAAGTCTACTAGTATCGAACATAGGCCTTAATTTGAAGAACAAATTTCTCAGAATGTATGTTCGATGCACAGTATTGTATGATAGTGATACATGTACTATGCGAAAACTGAAAAAAAAGAGAATATAAGAATTTGAGATATGATGCTATAGAAGACTATTGAATATCTGGTGGGCTGATAAGGTAAGGAGTGAGGAGATTCTGTGCCGAAGCGACGAGCGAAGGTATGTATGGAAAACACGGACAAGAAGAAGGAATAGGATGGTAGGACAGCTGTTAAGGTATCACGGAATAGCTTCCGTGGTAATAGAAAAACATGTAGAAGATAATAGCTGTAGAGGAAAACAGATTAGAATCGATCAAGCAACTAATTAAGGACGTATGTTGCAAGTGCTACTCTAAGGCGAAGTGGTTGACATACAAGAGAAAAAAAATCTCTAACAGGGACACATACAGACAAGTTTAGAAAGTTTCTACAGGTTTTAAAACAGGGATATGGGAATCCATTAGGTATTTGCACTAGAACATAGTTTTCCAAGTACGTGAATATATATATATATATATATATATATATATATATACTCCTGGAAATGGAAAAAAGAACACATTGACACCGGTGTGTCAGACCCACCATACTTGCTCGGGACACTGCGAGAGGGCTGTACAAGCAATGATCACACGCACGGCACAGCGGACACACCAGGAACCGCGGTGTCGGCCGTCGAATGGCGCTAGCTGCGCAGCATTTATGCACCACCGCCGTCAGTGTCAGCCAGTTTGCCGTGGCATACGGAGCTCCATCGCTGTCTTTAACACTGGTAGCATGCCGCGACAGCGTGGACATGAACCGTATGTGCAGTTGACGGACTTTGAGCGAGGGCGTATAGTGGGCATGCGGGAGGCCGGGTGGACGTACCGCCGAATTGCTCAACACGTGGGGCGTGAGGTCTCCACAGTACATCGATGTTGTCGCCAGTGGTCGGCGGAAGGTGCACGTGCCCGTCGACCTGGGACCGGACCGCAGCGACGCACGGATGCACGCCAAGACCGTAGGATCCTACGCAGTGCCGTAGGGGACCGCACCGCCACTTCCCAGCAAATTAGGGACACTGTTGCTCCTGGGGTATCGGCGAGGACCATTCGCAACCGTCTCCATGAAGCTGGGCTACGGTCCCGCACACCGTTAGGACGTCTTCCGCTCACGCCCCAACATCGTGCAGCCCGCCTCCAGTGGTGTCGCAACAGGCGTGAATGGAGGGACGAATGGAGACGTGTCGTCTTCAGCGATGAGAGTCGCTTCTGCCTTGGTGCCAATGATGGTCGTATGCGTGTTTGGCGCCGTGCAGGTGAGCGCCACAATCAGGACTGCATACGACCGAGGCACACAGGGCCAACACCCGGCATCATGGTGTGGGGAGCGATCTCCTACACTGGCCGTACACCACTGGTGATCGTCGAGGGGACACTGAATAGTGCACGGTACATCCAAACCGTCATCGAACCCATCGTTCTACCATTCCTAGACCGGCAAGGGAACTTGCTGTTCCAACAGGACAATGCACGTTCCCATGTATCCCGTGCCACCCAACGTGTTCTGGAAGGTGTAAGTCAACTACCCTGGCCAGCAAGATCTCCGGATCTGTCCCCCATTGAGCATGTTTGGGACTGGATGAAGCGTCGTCTCACGCGGTCTGCACGTCCAGCACGAACGCTGGTTCAACTGAGGCGCCAGGTGGAAATGGCATGGCAAGCCGTTCCACAGGACTACATCCAGCATGTCTACGATCGTCTCCATGGGAGAATAGCAGCCTGCATTGCTGCGAAAGGTGGATATACACTGTACTAGTGCCGACATTGTGCATGCTCTGTTGCCTGTGTCTATGTGCCTGTGGTTCTGTCAGTGTGATCATGTGATGTATCTGACCCCAGGAATGTGTCAATAAAGTTTCCCCTTCCTGGGACAATGAATTCATGGTGTTCCTATTTCAATTTCCAGGAGTATATATATATATATATATATATATATATATATATATATATATATATATATATCGGGGCGGTTAGTAGACCCGCAACCGAGCGCCTCCTCAGGTGGCGGATAGGGGAATGCCTCCTAGATATAGGTGGTACCGAGGAAATGAAATACTCGGGGCGGAGTAAAACTACTAGTAGCGTCTGTTCCCACAGTGGGCGGCTACAAAAGGCGTCTGCTCCACATGTCAGTGGCGGCCTCAACCAACCTCCTGATCTGGAAAGTCAGGTTGTAGTCGGCAGCACGCCATACATCCAACTACTAAACATCATGATGGTACAACGAGAAAAATCTCATACCCCGGGCCCCAGTCAATAGACTGGGATCGTCGTGAGCATCGGATTCCGGGGCCTCACGGACATCATGAGAAGAATCGGAGCTTCTCAAACTCCCTCAAGACCAAACGCAAGCACTACATCGGCACACTCAACGTGAACACGCTGATGAAGACAGGAAAGATGAAACAACTGACAGACACTCTCGAAAAATTTCAAATCAAAAAATGTGCACTGCAAGAAACACGATTCAAAGACGAAGACCATTTCAACACGGAGAATTTCAGAATATACAAAGGAAAACCATCGAGACAACTGAAAAACCTAAGGCTTTTTGGCACAGGATTTGCAGTACACAGGTCCATCACGGACAGCATAATCGACTTTTCGTCACCGAACGAAAGAATCAGCACCATCACAGTGAAATCAGCCAATAAATCCTACACAATAATCAACGCACATGCACCGACTAATGACTACAACAGGAAAAAACCGGACGAAATTGATGACTTCTGGACGACAATGGAAGAAACTGTCAGAAAAATTCCTGAACATCGAGTCAAAATAATACTGGGAGACTTCAACGCTAAACTCGGAAAAGAAAAGATATACAGACATATCACAGGAAAACATACTCCACACAAGGACACCAACAAAAACGGAAAACATCTGATAGACTTTTGCAAAAGCCACGATCTCGCCATTATGTCAACAAAATTCAAGACACCAACAGGAAAACTTATCACATGGAAATTCCCCAGAGGAAAGCAAGAACTATAAATCGACCACGTAATAGTCCAGAAAGACTCACAAAAAGAAATTTTGAACATAGACACCCGTAAAGGCTACTTCGACTCAGACCACCACCTACTACAGATCAGGATTCGTCTTTTGCCCAAGAAGAAGCTCCATAAGAACAAAATTGTTAGACCAGATCCAGAATACGTTACTTTAAACCAGACACAAATATTACACAAAATTAAAATGGAGAAATCGACAGACTGGACACAACTTTCACGAAGAATCCGAGAGGCCATGAAACTATCACAAGCACCACGCACACGGAAACACCGTTGGTGGAACCACACATGTGACCAAGCTATTGTCCAACGAATCAGTGCATGGAAAAAATTTAGTAGTCATAAATCCCAAGAGAATTGGATGAACTTCTTGAAAACACAGAAGCAATCAAGCAAAATCATTCGCAGTGAAAAACGACAGTATGACAAACGGCGACTGACAGAGATCGAATCGGACTTCATGAAGAACAACACAAGAAACTTCTACAGAACGTTCAGAGAAAACATGACTGGATATCAACCACCCAACTTGTGCTTCAGAAGACCGGATGGAACCCTGGAAACCAATACCAAAAACAATTGTGACATTCTGGCAAAGTACTTTGAAAAACTGCTCAACACGGACCCCCATATGGAAGAAATGATGACAGAAACGAGCACATACAATCCAGATAGTGAACCTCCAACTCTAGAAGTTAAAGAAATAATCAAGTCACTCAAGAATCGTAGAGCACCAGGAGAAGGTGGCATCATCGCGGAAATCTGGAAGTTACAAGACCCAGAACTCACCAAAAACATCCACAGGATCTTGGAAGACATCTGTAAGACCATGAAAATTCCTGACGACTGGAAAACTGCCCTGATACACCCACTACACAAAAAAGGTGACAAGACTGACCCGAACAACTGCAGAGGAATATCCCTACTACCGGTCACATACAAGATCGTCTCTAAAGCTTTACTGAACAGACTAGAATGCCAGACCGACCACTTGATTGGGGAATACCAAGCAGGCTTCCGTAAAGGGCGGTCTTGTGCGGACAAATTTGGAACCTGAAAATGATTTTACAACACAAACAGAACCTGACCATTACCTTTGTTGACTTCAAAAAGGCGTACGACTCTATCGACCGGAAAACTCTCTTCAAAATTCTAGCTGAATACAAAGTAGACAACAGAACACGGGCTATCATAGAGCAAACTTTAACCAACACAACCTCCAAAGCAAAGTTCTTTGGGGAACTATCAGAGCCCTTTGAAATTCGCACAGGTGTCCGACAAGGCGATGGCCTCTCACCTCTCCTTTTCAATCTGGTGTTAGATAAGGTCATAAAAGAATGGGAAACATCACAACAGGGGATAACCTTAGGAAACCTACAGATTAAATGCCTGGCTTTTGCAGACGATTTGGCGATTGTCACGAAAGGTATACAGGAAACAAAAGACGCTATTGAAAAACTGCACGAAATCGTTTCCAAAACTGGACTACAGATATCTTAGGAAAAGACACAGTTTATGAGCACAAAGAAACTCTCATCTCTGAACACAAAGTATGGCACGATTTACAAAACGGCAAACTTCAAATACCTCGGTGAAACACTACAAATGAGTGGACATAACAGAGACTCAAACGAAGAAAGAAAGACTAAACTGGACAAGGCATACAAAGTAGTGTGGAATCGTTACAACAAGAAGTCTATCTCACAAAAAGCCAAATTACGCCATTACGACACGGTGGTGCTCCCCGAGGTACTATATGCAGCAGAGACCACACCAATCCTAGGGCATACACGTATCAGACAATTAGAAAAAGTAGAACGGAAAATACTTAGGAAAATATTTGGCGCAACTAACAACAATGGAATATGGATCAAGAAACCTACAGAGGAACTGTACAAACATACGGAGACTATCACAGAAAAGATTAGAAAACGCAGACTACAATTCTATGGACACCTATACAGAATGCCATCACACAGGCTGACCAAACAGATCTTTGACTGGGTAACCACTAGAAACAACAAATGGGTGGCAGAGGTAGAAAACGACCTGAACCAACTCAACATAACAGCAGACACAATAAACGACAGAATAAAATTCAGAAACGTCATTAAGAAAAGTAAACTACATGAGATACAATGTGACAAACGAACAGGCATAAAATGGACCGAAGAACGCAAGCAAGATCACAGCCAGAAGATGAAAGAAATATGGGCAACCAAAAAGGCAATCAAGATGAAGCCGAAGACAAAAAGCCGACAAAATGCATGGACAGAGGACCGGAAACAGAAACACAGCGAGCGAATGAGGGAAGTTTGGGCAGCAAGGAAGGCAGCAAAAGGAACTGGCCATGTAGTTTAGTCCAAATGCGCTCTTTAAGGGCAAAACACCAATAATATATATATATATATATATATATATATATATATATATATATATATATGTTATGGCCTGACTAAACTACAATTGCCCAGTCATAACAGTGGGTTCTTTGATTGAATTGGTTGATCGGAACTACAACATACGAAATATTAATTCACTTTATTGCAAAACTGATGATTTTTTTGTGGCATTTGAATAATACACAGCGTCACCGGTTCAGATCCGGTCCTACTGTCTCAGTGTACAAGTGAGAGGAGACCCAAAGCAACAGCTCAAAAACAGCTGAACATAGCACGTTGAAGGTGTGGCGGTGGAACTTCAATTTCCGTGCCACCCTCCGAAGGTGGAAGTACAGAGGAGGGGTGCAGTAATGCGCCAACTCTATCGCCAAAGAATAAAGTGGCTGGACGAGAACAGGCCTATCGTCAGTCATAGCGCGAATCCGAGCCCACCAGGATGGTGAGAGGAACGGGGTGTCGGTGCCAGGGCCGTGGAACTGTGGTGCCGATGGTCTGTAGTCCCGCGAACGTGTCACGGAGGGCGTCCACTTTACTGTATAGTTGGCGAGCCTTGCGGCGAATGGTCGTCTTGAGAAGGGCCGTATTTGTCTCCTCATGCACAGTGACAATCCTGGTGAGCGGAGGGGCGTGAAGACTCCACCTCAGAACTTTATTCTGTAGGCGCTAGAGAGTCAGCATCCGGGACTTACTGATCTTCACCCACGCAGAGGAACCATGCGTTAGTGAAGGTAGGACTTCGGAGAGATACAGCCGAAGCGTCAGCTCTCGGCTGGAGAAGAGCGGGTACAAGGCCTTTGTCAACTTTAACCCTTTATGAGTGACGTATTCCGCGTGGCGGTGGAAGAAAAGTTTCTTACCCAACCAGACCCTGAGGTACCTGGTAGCTTTGGCCCACGGGACCCGGACGCTCCCGATATGTTGTTTCGGTGTATAGGGCGCTGTTTAGTGAAATACACAGCCATGGTTTTGGCGGCATTGGGGGCCATTTTATTGGAGCAACACCAGGTGACTGTTGCGTCCACTTGCCTTTGGAGGCGAGCAATGAGTTGATCAGGATTGCGGTCGGTCGTATAAAGCGCCGTGTCATCGGCTTATTCCTCCAAATGGCAGTAACGGATGATGGGCATGTCATTGACATAGATATTAAAAAGAAGAGGGGACAGCACAGAGCCCTGAGGGGTACTCATTGACATGTGGCGTACATTGGAGCGCTTTCCTTGCTGAGCAACGAGGAAGGTCCACTGGTTAAGGAAATCATCCACGATATTAATGTAGATGTCAGGGATGTGCTTTTACGTCAGCATCTTATACACCAGGTTGTCCTGCCAAATCTTATCATAAGCAGCAAAACTGATGAAAAGATTTACTTAACTTTATACAATTCATAGTCACAGGAATGAGCTAGACGTTTGCAAAGTGTCTTTAGATATTAAAGCGTCACCTGATACACACATTTACTGAAATTTCTCTCGAAGTCCGAAGTTCTCAGTGTTCAAACGCACAGTTTGATCTAAGACGTAACACATGAGCCCTAACTAGTCGATGTTGTCTTCTTGGATGGAGGTCAGGAGCTGTCACTGAGCGATTCCATGCTCGGCTACACATCGGCCTCCGTGCGGTGGCGCTGCAGTGCTGGCAGCGGGGCTGTGGCTCCAGTAGCGCCTGCTATTTGGCGGTGTGGATTGCAGCGAAACATCACTGTCTTCTGTCGTATCGATGTGAGATGCCTACTTTGGTATGGCACTGCGACCTTCGGATGATATCGCATTAAGCTTCTTACTTAACCAATGGCTAGTCTAACAAGGGGCACGTTTGACACTGAACACTCGAAACCACACGAACCCATGCTTAGAATAACACTCTGTCATAAAAAAGACAACAGTGATCTGTGTCATTTCCATGCAAAACATTGAATTCTACACAAGTGACATTTCAATAGAGGCAAACGAAGTAACAAGACATCAGAATCATAGGTGGGAAATTATAAATAATTCAAAGACATCAGTGTGTCATTACATTTTCAGTCAAATGTGCCAAAAGCCCTCTGCTTAAAGCAATTATAATAGTCCAAAACACACATCCCTACACTCATGACTATGCTTATATTATTTCTCATAGTGCGGTTGTGGGATTTCGATGAAGTAGTTAAAACAATGTGGAAGAGAACAATGTGCAAATCTCACTAAAGCCACGTTTTCACTTTCAAAATCGGTTTCACATTCAAGCAGTCCAATACCACAAGCCACATTAATTACATTTTCAAATGATATGGATATATCAGTGTGATAACTGGCCTTTCGCCAAGCGTATCGCAACATAGGCGTAGACTCTGGAGCAGAAAATGGATTGTAAATCACGGAGTGAAGTTTGATGGTGAAACGATGATCATGATGTATCTTCACTTGTGGTTTGGCATGTTGCAGTCTTACAAAATCAGCATGTTGACGAAATAAGCAAACATCAAGGGATTGGTAATATTTTGTTGTTTCCGTGGCAATATCTTCAGCATTACATCTCTGTGTGAAAAACTTGCATCTAGACGGGTGCGTTCTATATGACCTATCCAGGAACCACTCGGCAACAGGCTCTTTCCACTTATTACATGTTCGCCAAGGGCTGAAGTCAGAAAACATTTCATATGTCCTTTATCATTTTTCCGTTTTTGCTTGCCTCCACACGAATGTCTCATGGGCAGTTTGTTTCAAGTTTTTTTTGTAAATATTTGGACCGAAAGTGCCTTGTGCCGCTTGAAAACCGATGTGCAACTTGTTTGATAGTTTATCTGTCGTAGATGAAGCCACATGACTTGTGTACTGTAGGTAAAGCTATGGACAGATTGCAACTAATCTGCCAGGAAGTTTCACACTAACAGTAGTTTTCTCTCCTCTGTGAGACTGCTGATGCTGAATGCATTTCATAGTGGAATTGATTCTGGTCACTATCCCAAACATTTTCTTTCTCCACACACTATCATAAACATGTTCACTTTCTCCACGAACTATTATGACTTCTGACGTATACTACCATCGTCTTCCATGCCCTTACGTGTGACAAATGTAGTAATATGCCTGGATAAAATGCAGTATTCAGCCTTAAGGTTGTCTATAAAACAAATCGAAGCCTTGAAATTATCCAGACCAACCATCACAGGCTCTTCTAGTGCCCACATTTGCAGATGCCAATAGTGAACTGTAGATCTATACGACCTTGCTCTATCAAATTGCGATATTACGTGCTCTTTTATGGTTTGTAATTGTGACAGTGTGTTTTCTTTGAAAGGAGCTCCTGCTCGTCTTTTGCTTGACACATAATGTAGAATTAAAGTGCAGTTTGGTTTACTTCTCAATGTACTCACAGCGTCTCATAAGTGTGCTATAGGAAATGAAGCCACGATTGTAATAGTCCTCAGAAATGTTCTCGAGCATGCTGTCGGCAGTATCTTCTAATGGACTGGGCGTCAACGGTTTGGGTGGAGATAGTTGGTACTCTCTTTGACTGGACTGTACCTGATGCTCTGGAAATGAACGCCGTGTACAGCCTTAACAACTACCTTCAGCTTCAGGTTCTTCTTGTCCTTCAAAACCCCAGTATATCTATGCAGAGTAATATCATGTATTTCCGTATCATCCCCATTACGTTTCTGAATTATTGTGGTATATAGTATATCGGCGAACTCTCTGTTCTCGAGCCCGATTTCATTTCCATATCCAGCATATCGAAAGTTTTTCCATAATATTTGGATCACATTCGCAGGATTAATTCTCTTCTCTGTACCCAACTTACAAAATGGTTCAAATGGCTCTGAGCACTATGGGACTTCACTGCTGAGGTCATCAGTCCCCTATAACTTAGAACTACTTAAACCTAACTAACCTAAGGACATCACATACATCCATGCCCGAGGCAGGATTCGAACCTGCGACCGTAGCGGTCGCGCGGTTCCAGACTGTAGCGCCGAGAACCGCTCGGCCACAACGGCCGGCTACACAGCTTACACCGAGACACATACCTAATACAGCACTGCACCTATACCATTCACTTAACTTGAGCACTTGTTAGTGTAGCTACAACATGTCACCGTGTGATGGCTCTATCAGTGATTTGTATGGAAATGACCATGACCACTGTTGTTTTCTATGATCGAGTGTTAGACTAAGCATGGTTTCGTGAGGTTCCGAGCGTTCAGAGTCAAAAGTGTACATTGTAGGTAGTGACAATGCTTTCTCTAGTCTTTATTTTCCTTGCCGGCATTCCAACAACTTAATTTTTGAAAGTAAAGTATTTTGATGCGTTTATATTATCTCAGTAATTACATTGAGATCCTTTTAGTTTTAACTGACAGCTTACATCAGTAATTTGTAGTGATCTGACTGCAATTGAGGCAATTAAATGTAGAGTCTCCTGCTGTATTCTAGAGCTTGGAGAAGTGCACGAGTGCTTCGACAATCATAAAAAAGTAAATTTTTAGAGACCATACTTCTTCTTTACTCGAATTCGTTGCGTTGAAGAAACGGAGGCTTCGGCAGTAACACATAATAATACATAAGGTGTAGGGGGCGGGGGGACGCATAGTTTATGAAACCCGTGAAAAATTTGCCTCTCTTTCTAATTGTAACAGGATGCCAAAAAGGTATTGCTCGATATAGGCTATTTTAAAACGCTTAAATGATTTCCTGACATTCTTAAAATGACAAGGACTGTATTTACATATGCCTTCAAATTGATTATTTTCGGCGTGCTCTTATTGGGTAGACAAAACACGTCTGGTTTGGCCGAAGTCCGCAGGGGATAAACAAGAGAAAGGCGTAGAAGTCGATGTCATTGATTGGTGAAGTCGATGGATTTACAATATTTAAAATTTTCGACGACATTTGAAATAATTAATTGTACAGTCTGAGATTGTATTTAGCATATCAGGTCAGCTCAAAACTACTTCAAAAATCGTAAAACTGCAATATCTTCGAATCAGAAAACGAAAGTATCACACAGATCCTTCCTTATTCTCATTCGCTGCGCCGCCAAAACGTAGAATTTGACGATCAGTCTGTAAAATATGTACGTTAGGGCCCAACGGTTCACGAAAGCGGAGTAAAATTTTCCCCTCTTTCCGATTGGGAGAGAAGGCTCTAAAATGTCACGATTTCTGTGCTGCTATAAAAGAAGAGCGATTTCCAAAAATCCTTAAAATGGCAAGTACTTTATTTACGTGCGCCTTCAAATCGTTTTTTATCGGCACGGGCTAATAAGTAGGGACCAAAATCGTCGGATTTGTTCGGAGCTCGCAGGGGGGGAACGGGAAGTTGAAATAGTAAAACAAAAAGCATTGTTGCAGTGAAGAAGCCTATGCGATTAATTGGCGAAGTCGATGAATTAGTAAAGGTGCGATTTGGCGCCGGTGGTTTGTTGGGGTCAGCGTTAGTGGGAGTTGGTGGGGGGGGGGGGGGGGGAGGGCGGGGGCGCAGAGCAGCATTTCGGCAGTAAGCGGCTAGGCTGGCCGGTGACGGGTCCGCGCTGGGCGCCCACTTGGAATAACGCCGGTGATTAGCGGGACGGCGCGATTCGGATTTCCATTTAAATGAAAAGTCGCCGGCAGCGCCGCGGCGCGAGTTTAATTATTGACGCACGGGCATTCCGCGGCCGGGCCGAGCCGGGCAGGGTTGCGCGGTCTTCAGCTGTTGCATTATTTATAAGTGTTGGCGCGCCGGGCCCTAATGCGGCTGGCAGGGTGTGAAATATCCCCCGGGAGCGGCGGCTTATGATTACATTCATTGGTTTAACCATGCGCGTAATGGGGTTTTATTTGCTCGGCCGAGTAGCGCGCGAGGTGACCAACTTGGCGCGCGGCACGGGGAGGTACGCGGGCGGCGGGCGACGCCCTAAGAGGATAAGGGCGCCGGTCCAGCACTCACTGTGCACCCGGCCATTACAGCATGTAGCCCTCAGGAGAATGCGCTTCGTCACAGGCGTGTACTTACAAGCTCTTCTTACATTGTACACACACCAGGGGGAAATGAAGAACGAGAACTTTCAAAGACACATAAGCACCACGCTTAGGTAGAGTTCTTACGGAAGGTGGAGCAGATGAGAGGCTGAGGTTCATTAAAAGAATATCAAATACAGAGAGACTGTGGTATGTCATTATCAAACCCCTCCGTAAGACAGGGAATACACAGATGCCAATAACTACAGACCTGTTTCACTGCTTACATCATTTTCCACAATTTTTGAGAAGCTATTACATTCTAGAATGGTATCTCACCTGAGCTACAATAATATCCTCAAAAAATCACAGTCTGGATTTCAGAATAGATGCTCTACTGAGAATGCCATTTACAAGTTCGCTCACCAAGTTTTACAGGCATTAAATAACAAAAGAACGCCGGCTATTATTTTCTGCGACATATACAAGGCATTTGACTGTGTGAATCACAGTATTCTCGTAGAGGAATTGAAGTTTTGTGGGGTTAATGGCACAATCAACCAGTTGGCAGTGTCTTATCCAACAACAACAAAAATGCAGGAAGTTGTACTTGGTAACTCAATGAATGCAATTTTGTCATATGATGACATGATGGAGACCGTGGCTGTTGTTTGAAGACAAATGTTGATAGTGTTAGGACAGCAACCAGCCACAAATTTACTTTCAGTTCCATTATTCAAAGGCTACCGTTACCGGTTTCGAATCGTTGTGATTCATCCTCAGACGGTTTACATGCTTTCTTTATGACATGTGGTGTGTTTTTTTTACGGATTAATTGTCCTAAAATATAAATAATACATAATTATAAACACGCCACACACAGATAGTTGCGTTACAGATTTTCTTTGCATGTGACTTACGTGAAACGTCGATTTCGAGTGTTTGTTTTCATAAAATTCGTCCAGCAGATGTAAATGCATTCCCAATGGATTCTTGTTGTAGCACACGTAAATCGTTCTCACTGAACACTTAAGATTTTCCACTGAGATGATTTCTACCAAACACCACATGTTTTGATACATACAAAGAGCTTACAAACATATAAGTATCACAGATCCTATGATATATCGTAACATTTGACGATGATGTCCTATGTTTGGAAAGGATGATATATTCATTTACACAACTGTAATGCCTTTCACACTAGTATGGAGACATTGAATTTTTTTTTTACTAGTACAGAGACATTGAAATTTTTTTTAGTTGATATTGCTAAAATAGTTATAATAGTTATAATGTTATATATATATATATATATATATATATATATATATATATATATACATATAGCACACGTAAATTATATATTAGGACTGTATAGGTAAAATAGTATATTATTTAGTTACATTTAGTATCATGAGAATTATAGTAACATATAAATTTGCTACTTGATCTGCAGATAGGTGTACTAATATTATTTGCTTTGGAGGCTGGAAAGTTATTTTTGGAAATTTTTCAGGAAAGGGGTGTTAGCAAACTCTGTTTGTTCGTTAAGGATATAGTCTGGTCTGGGGTGCTGTTTTTGTGTGTGTGTATTTCTAATTCTTCTAATATATTCATAGTGGCTCCTTTTTCTGCTAGATGCAAAATTTTTAAGTCGTTCTCAATGTTTCCCACTGAATGGTTTTCTTCGGCAGTGTGGGCTGAAAATGCTGATTTGTTCAAGTTACCAAGTCTGAGAGCATCAATATGTTCTTTGTATCTAATTTCAAAACGTCTGCCTGTCTGTTCAATGTAGAATTTTGGGCATGTATCACATTTGAGTTTGTATATTCCTGATTTACGGTAGGGGCTCTTGGATGTATTTACATCATTGATTACTTTTTGTTGTAATTTATTATTTGTGGAAAAGCAGATTGTGATATTTTTCTTCTTTTTAAATAAGTTTGCTATTTGGTATGAAAGTGGGCCTACTTATGGGAGAGTAGCATATTTAGGTTTGGCTTCAGTGGCACACTGATTTGGCTTGAAGCGACTGCTGTGAAGTGGATCTGTGGTTTCTGTCTGCATTTTGTTGTGGAGTTTTTCTATCATTGTGGGTTTATATCCATTATTATGAGCAACTGTTTTAATTATATTGACTTCATTTTGTTGGTCTGTGTCACTCATTGGTACTTTTTTAATTCGGTGTAGCATCGTTCTGAAATATGCCATTTTTTGTTGGTGGGTGTGGCAAGATGAGTTGGTAATACTGACATCTGTGGTGGTAGGTTTTCTGTAAATACTAAATTGATGTTTATTGTTACTATTTCAAATTTTCAGGTCAAGATAGTTAATGCTTTTATTAGTTTCATGTTCAACTGTGAATGTAATATTTTTGTGCATTTTGCTTAGATCTACTGCTAATGATCTATTTAATTGCTTGTACCATCAAAAAGCAAGATTGTATCATCAACATATCTTCTGTAGTAAATTATTTTGTTTGAGATGTGCTGGTTGGTTGAGAAGAATTTTTGTTCTATATGGTTGATGTAAATGTCAGCCAACATCCCAGCTAAACTACTTCCCATTGCCAAACCATCATGTTGTTGGTACAGTTTGTTGTTGAAGCTAAAGTAATTATGCTCTAGAATAAGTGAAAGTATTTCTATGAGTTCACAGATCTCTGCAACACTAATTTTCTTATGTTTGAGCAGATTGTTTCTTACAATGTTAATAGTCTCCTTGACAGGGATGTTCATGTACAGGTTGACTATGTCTAGTGATGCTAATTTAGCTGTTGGTAGGATGTGGATGTCTTTAATTAGGCTTATGAGTTCATGTGTGTTATGTATGGTGTAGTTATTTTCAAATGTTTAGTATTTGGTAATGAGGTCTTTTAATTTACGGCTTATGGAGTATGCAGGGCTGTTTCTTGAGTTAACAATCGGGCGAATGGGACAATTTTCTTTATGAACGTTTGGCTGTGCACGCAGTTTTGGTGCTGAGGGTTCATTTTTATGCAGTTACGTATTTCATATTTGTTCAGCAAAATTCTACAGTAAAATTCCAAACTAAACTACGAAAGCTACTACAAAACTGTGACTTTACTAAATCAGAATGGCCGGATGCGGATTTGAAACGTCGTCCTCTTAAATGCGAATCCAGTGTGGTAACCACTGCGCCACCTCTCTCGGTAAAAACTGTAGAGGAATGCATCTAGCGAATAACTGAGGACGTGGGTTGCAATTCCTATTCTGAGAAGAAAAGGTTGGTACAAGTGAAAAATTCATGGCGGTCCGCACCAAACCAGTCAGAAGACTAACGACACAAAAAAATTGCAATAGACAACAGGTAAGAAATGAACTCTTCATACGTTAATTATATTGCATGCTCCCCACGTCTTTCACTATAAATGTTACAAGTATTGACATAGATTAAAAATTTACAGTCACATATTTAAGGGCTAACTGTATTATATTTAAATAATTATTCTAGTTCGCAATGTCTCATTAGTTTAAAACGTATCTTCCATGTGGAGAATTTATTTTTATGCCTTTGTGAAGAGAGTAGTCCTCGATATACGGTACAGAATCAGTTTCCTGTTAAGTCATCCGAACAGTAGAGCATTTAAATTCGTCACACTCCCAGACAATGGACTTTATTCAGTTATTTTCGAGATATCTTGACTTTCTTATGTTTCAAGTTTTCATATGCTGCAATCTCTTGAGCCACACGTTCTAAGCACTGCTGCTGTGTATGCCATCGTGGAAGAAATGATATGCTTCTCAACTCAAATAATTTATAATTCAATTGAATTTCCATGCCATCAGTTTCCCATCCCGACGAATTTGCGTGGCATTGCATTTTGCAATCACAATATTCCACTCGACATAGAATAGACCTTGTCAACGGCAAAAGATCGATATTATCTTAAAATGTTTCTATGATCAACATCCGACAATTCGCAAATCATTGTGAACGTTATGCATTGTCTTTCTATGCATGTTTTCCAAAACAGCAGGTAAATGGCGCACTTAAAAGAGTTGGCAGTATTGCAATTCTATATTTTACATAAAGTGGAATTACTTTATCTTTCATATGAGTTAAGGCAACAATCTGTACACACTATACCCATTGTACCCGTCAGAAATATGAGCACTGGCGATTAAAGGTTTCTCATTTAAATTCATATGTTTGCTGCGATTAATCAGATGTATGCAAATCAACTATTTTTTGCTATGCCCATTATACATTGTGCGAGATAATTTTCCCCTGTTCTGGGTCATATTTTCTAAATATTGAAGTCAGATCGCATTCCCATATAAAATCATGATTCTAAATTTTGTATGTAGACAGTGTTTCATTTCTGTGTATATTTCGGACTTACCTTTGTAGGCAATTCGATTTCAAAACTGAGCTGACGCAACGTATTGAGAATAATGTCGCTTGAAAAGTAAGGATCTTCAGAATGCCAAGGTATTCTATTTCTTAGTTACACGCCTGGAAGTGTGGCCCCCGTGGATAAGCTTTCAGCACTACTGGCTGCTGCAGAAGATGTTCCACCCAGCTACAGGTGACCACTTCAAGGTTGACTTCACGTGCGTGGGCGAGCGGTTCTAGGCGCTACAGTCTGGAACAGCGCGATCGCTACGGTCGCAGGTTCGAATCCTGCCTCGGGCATTGATGTGTGTGATGTCCTTAGGTTAGTTAGGTTTAAGTAGTTCTAAGTTCTAGGGGACGGATGATCTCAGAAGTTAAGTTCCATAGTGCTCAGAGCCATTTTTGACTTCACGTGCTGTCAAAGACGAATCTGACACGTTCGTGAGTTCAAGGAGGTATATGGTATAAATAATGCCCTAATCATAGTTGTGACAGTTTGTACTATGTATTAGGATTATTATACTGATTACATGACACACATATTTCTCATTTTCTCTGAGCAGTAATTTCTTTGTAATTATGGTATAGCATTGTACTTGGCATGGACATAAAAGTAATTTATTTGCTTTTACTATTACACTAAAATATTTATGTAAATTGCTCTTAAAAGCCTTTTCTTCTGTGGCACTGACCACTCATGTGGTCAACACATATATGTAACACACCGCCTGCTCCACCTCTCTGTGGTCACCTCTTCCTCCATCTATCTGCCCATCTCATCCTCCCACCTCTATCTATCTATCTCCTCCTCCCCATATCTCTGTGTCTTCATCTCTCCCTTCCCTCTTTCTGTCCATTTCCCCCTCCATCTCGTTCTGTTTATCCCCCACTCTATCCATCTCAAACAGTCCCCAGTCATGCTCATCGGCAGTTGTAGTCCTTGTAATACAGTTCAATAAAGCAGACAGTTACTACTCCCACTACCAGCCTGTGTTGCAGAGAAGGCTATAGAGCAGAAGCTTGCAAATCAATTATTTGCTCCTGCCGTATAGGCCACCTTGAAAAGCAGATCTATGTGAATGAGTGTTGGCTGATTGAGAGAAGTGATGATATTTGCCTGTCACTCTTTCCCCTACCATCAAATTAAGGGGATCTCACCTCTTAATATTCTCCTCTCTGAACCATGGAGACATCGAACAAATTCTCTTACAGGAAGAAATTCTATTTCTGCAATAATAAACTTGATTAAGACAGTTGCAATTAAATCGGTTATAGTCGTGATAAAAGGTAGAAATGCGAGGCAGTCCCGTTAAAGAAAAATGCACATTTATTAGCCAGCAAGTTTTGACCATATGGCAATCCACTGGCTTGCTGTGGAGCAAGCCACATTTACATGACAAGACAGAGGCACGTGAGAAATAATAGTAACTTGTCAAGTTGCTAGAGCTAATACTGATTAAAAACCGGAGATGAATCTCCAGAATTTAGAATCACGAACGAAAGTAATGAGCCACGAGTAATCACGTAATGCGAGCATACAGACAGTAGGAGCGTAGCAAAGTTTACCACTCTAACGCTGATGGAACCGCAATGCTGATTTCTAACAGTGCAAATCATGAATTTGCATCTTATTAATGGAGAGGTTTGTTATGAGCATTGTACCAGGAATGTCTTGACTAAAGCGGAAGGTAACAGTTCATGGTTCCTTGCAGGATGATGGAAAACAAAGTGTATCGCAAAAAAGGCGGCGTTTGCCGTTCTGCTGCTAGTCAAAAAATGATTCCTACCGAGATCCGAAACGAACTGAGAGTG
Organism: Schistocerca serialis cubense; assembly: GCF_023864345.2. Lineage (NCBI taxonomy): Eukaryota > Metazoa > Arthropoda > Insecta > Orthoptera > Acrididae > Schistocerca > Schistocerca serialis. The sequence continues at coordinate 386,840,518 of NC_064641.1, read as the reverse complement.
TGTTAGCGTGTCTCAGTAGTTTTGTTTCCTCAAACGCCACACAACAGTGTGATTCCTCCAATAGGAAAAGGTACCCGTAGCAACTTGACTGGGTATGGCAATGCAGGTTGTTGCTACAGTTTTCGCCATCGCCTTGCCTTGAATTTGAAACTAATGGCCCTCGAAACTTCCGCAGATTTACGGCGTATTGTATATTTTATCAATTAAATGATTGGTGATCATGAAAACTGCTCTGCCCTCACTGTTCGACAGTGTGGTTATAATTTTATTTAACTCTCTCTCGCTCTCTCTCTCTCTCTTTCTCTCTCTCTCTCTCTCTCTCTCTCTCTCTCTCTCTCTCTCTTTGTAATCAGACTGGTTTGGACGTCTGGACAGGTGCTAGGACTTTTCCATGTTCTCTAAGCGTCCCAGCAAAGTTTTTGGGCTCTAACACGATGACTTCCCCCAGAATGGAACTCTGGATCCACCCCTGCTACGAAAGAAGTGACTTACAGAAGATCTGTAACATCGATTCTTGATTATTGCCCATCCGTCTAGTTCCTTGCCAGGTTGGATTACTTCAAGAGATAGGCAAGATCCCATAAAGAGGGGCATGTTTCGTCACAGGACCAATTAGTAAACGTGAGAGTGTCACGAAGATGCTCAACAAACTCTTTTTCTACAGGACCATTTAGTAAACGCGAGGGTGTCACGAAGATGCTGAACAAACTCTTTTTCTTTCAGGCCCTGCAAAAGAGGCGTTTGAGCCTATGGCGCTCGGCGAGGCGAATGGAGCTGACGATTGGTGGTTGCGGACTGAAGCGTTGCGTTGTTGGCCTGTGGCCTTCTGGTTTCTAAGTCTCCTGGGTCCGATAGAAGACGTCGTGCTCACACTAGACGCGGGGCGTGGAGAGCGCAAAGCTGGTTGAGACGTCTGTTTGGATCGGCTTTTGGAGGTGTGAACTGTGGGAATTAAGTCCGCTCACCTTCCTGTCGCCGCCACCCAGATCAGCTGCCTCCAGCACCGACTAAGAACCCAGTGAGAATATCCTTGGTGTGGAATAATTCCAACTACTATTCCGTTTCTTCACTGTATTTAAGTGGTGACCGATGCAGGTTAATTCGATGGTTAGTTCATGGCTCCACAGTAACCGTTTCCGTCAGAATCATAAGAGTCACTAGTTGTACTGTCGCTGGCCGATATTTGAAAAAGTTATGTAGAGTGGATCTGCTCTGCCTCCCTGTGTTGTTAATGTTCCTAGATTAGCGGTACTTGTCTCCACTCTGAGATACTTTATGTACGACAGATCATAATGTGCCGTGCACCCGCCAGGTTAGCCGAGAGCGCTAATGCGCTACTTCTTGGACTCGGTTAGGCGCGCCCGCCCCTGATGGAATCCACCCGGCGGATTACCGACTTCACCCAGCCTACGTGTGGTTTTTAGGCGGTTTTCCACATCCCACTCTAGCTGGACTTTATTATTTTCAAGGGCCTGGGCTGAGACCCTTATGGTTGCAGCGCTTTAGGCACGGAATACGGTGGTAAAGGACGGTTGGCGCTCTGTGCGCTAATGAAATAGCATAAGCAAGATTTACATTTATCCAATGTGTTGCAAGTGAATTACCTTCTCCGCAACTACGGCAAGGCCAGTGGATGCAGAACGCAGCCTTAGAATACCCTGACTTGTCCCGGCTGGGTCGCAGATTTTCTCCGCTCAGGGACTGGGTGTTGTGTTGTCCTAATCATCATCATTTAATCCCCATCGACGCGCAAGTCGCCGAAGTGGCGTCAAATCGAAAGACTTGCACTAGGCGAGCCGTCTACCCGACAGGAAGCCCTCGTCACACGCCATTATTATTATTATGTCCACTTCGACAGATTCTCGAGACCATTGTCTCTGCGGCAGCCGCTCATGTAACACTACAGTGCCATGCAGGGCAGCAGACGGCAAGAGTAGCTCGATAGTGGCATCGACCACCAGGCCATCGACTGCGTCTTACTTTGGCACTCTCGTTACATCAAACCAGAGGTAGGCCGTGCGCGCCAGTCTCTGCTCAGTCGAGGCCAGCATTCCTTAGCAAGACTCCCAGATACAGCGACAGGCTGGCGGTGTGCCAAAGACTGTCATTTAGGCTCTCAAAAATCTGGAGGTAGAAATCTCCAAGACTTCACATCAGCATATGAGATGGAGGCAGCTCACAACAACCAGGTTATGCAACAATCTCGAAGGCAGAAGAGAGTCATCTGGCGAATAGTACGCAGTACATCACAGGGTCTGCATCATAGCTGGCTCAGTGCAATTACACAGAGTATGTGCTTGGAAGCCTGAGTATTAATTACTGTCCGTCCAAGGCAATGACTTTACGTCTTGCTGAGGCTGACCACATGTGTCCTCGTTTTCTGAACTCATCAGCTTTCTTTGCAACACCTCGATGTCGCAAAAGTGGCCTTCATTGTTTCAGCTTGATGCTTTTTCGCCTTGTCTGCAGGATGATAGGTGTTCTTGGGGGAACATCTACTCATTTCATGCGGCAACTTGCTGCGCTGTCAGAATGATGTTACAGTCCTTCCTTAGTGACGTCATGTTGCTGAATTAGCTATGCAGACTTCTTGATCGAGTGAGTTGAAGCAACAGCTTATGGGGTACGCCACATTATTTGCAGTATTGGCTCTCTATCTGTTTGTCATTCTGGTTGCTACAGGATGCAGTGGCCTCGTCTCCTTAGTGAGGTCATGTTGCTGAATTAGCAATTCAGACTTCTCGCTCGAATGAGGTGAAACGATAGCTTCCACGATGAGCCATATTATTTGCAGTTTTGGCTCTCTGTCTGTTTGCCATTCTGATTGCTACACGGTGTAGTGCTTAGAAAATTGGATATGATATCTTTCTGTGGTGCAACATATTTAAACATTTGAAAAACGGGCGTTATGCTCATGCTACATAGGATCATTGTGCCATACAAGTTATAAACTAGCAAACGTGGACATTCTGGTGTATACATTTAACAATAAGAATATTTTTTTATGACCTACATCTAGTTCCAAAGCTTGTAATTCTACCCCTGATATTTCCCCAAAAGGTACACACCCATATACAGACTGTAGCAACCACAAATGTCACATAAGGATTATATGGTGACTTACTGGTAAACACAAACGAGATCTTATGGGTAGGGAGCACATAACTGAATAAAGCAAAAAACACAATGAAAAGCAAGTTATGAAATGTTAACTGAAATATCACTAATGCATGAGTGTCTTTAGCTTTGAGTCCAACTTACCCTAACTACCACTTTTGTCCACAACATCTATAGGAAGGCTGCATTTGCGAAGACCAGGTGCTTTATCCAGAACAGCCCATTGTTCAGATAGAATAGCTTCAATGACTTATTCCACGCCATGCAGGAGAGGTGGTGGTTTCCCACCAGCACCTTCTACTCTGCTTATAAGAAGCATTGTCTCATGTTCTTCGCAATCCCCCTCTGTCACTTTCCTAATATTTGTAATTTTATCGGTTATCGGCTGCCACATGTCTGTACCTGGTCATCTACTGCAGTAGAGATTTTTTGATGTCTAGACATACCTGATTTTGTTCAGCAGTGGGCCATTATAGCTTAATGATTTCCGATTCAAATTCCATGAAGGTTGTAAGCGCTTTGTGACTGGTAATAATTTCACATTTACGTCTCCGCTCAGGTCGCTACTCATGAACTCCACCTTCCATCGAAGTGGTCATGAGTTTGACAAGCTGTCTTGAAATTGCCAAATCCATGTTTTGATATGCAGGTCACAGCCTGTGCTACAAATGCGGAATTTCGTCAGCGAGGTGAAGCACTTATCATCAAAGTTACGGTCACTGATGCATGCAGATCGCGCAGCTAAACAAGATTCTCTCCCACTTGCTCTGTCTTACATTAATGCATATATTCCACCAGGTTGCAAATTTTCACAATTGCTCTGTTAATATCTGGCCATCTGCCTACTCTCTGCTAGCGGTATTAATGGCAGTGGCACCACAACTTAGGTGCTCATCCAATCGTGAATGGTATCGGGCGAGTGGCAGGCATCATGGGTGAATGGCTTAAAAAAAAAAAAAAAAAAAAAAAAAAAAAAAAAAAAAAAAAAAAAAAGAGAGAGAGAGAGAGAGAGAGATAACCAACTTACGCTAAGGACAACACGCGTGCGCTCGGCTAATCTCTCAGAAGCTCTGCATGGTGTGGAGATGATCCACGGCATAGACCTCGCCACAAAGAAGGCTGGGGATGTTGAGGACTTACAGCAGCGGTTAGCGCATGTCCCAAATACTGCGACGGGCGTACAGTGCATCAAGCGCCATCAGTTCGGTTCAGCAAACCATAGGTAGAAGTCTTCAAATCTCCTCACCAGTGACTGCAAGATCAATGACTCAAAGTGACGGTATCTGGTGGACCAGACAGATAGCAGTCTAGGGCAGGCAGAAGACATCTTGACGATCGGTGGCAGTGCATCACAGGCTCGCCTTTATAGCTGGTGCACTTCGACGTAAAGACTGACCCAGAGACTGATAAGCATGAAAGTTTATTACTACTGTTTTAAGGCAGTGATGTTATGGTGGGTCAGAGATGAGCGAATGATGCCCGCTCCTTAATGTATTTTCGGTTTGTTCCGTTTTCCTCAATGTGCCTGTTTGTCATTTTGATTGCGACATAGGGCGTTGGCCTACCTTACCCCAGCTGGGTGCTGGGGCTTTGAGAAAATTTTACATTTAAGTAAAAAACGCTTCCTCTGTGTAACGGTATACCACGCAGTGCTCGACATTGATACGCCAATGAAATGCACTAATCCATGGCGCTCTCACAATGAAACATTAGCTAAAAAATCAACAGTAATAATGTACACAAAGCAACGTATCAATTATAGAGCAGTAAATATGTCATCGACACTATGTGATCAAAAGTATCCGGACACTCTCAAAAACATACGTTTTTCATATTAGGTTCATTGTGCTACCACATACCGCCAAGTACTCCATATCAGTAACATCAGCAGTCATTAGGCATCATGCGTGATTTCCACACCCCTAAACATCCCTAAGTTCACTGTTTCCGAAGTGATAGCGAAGAGGAAACACGAAGGGACACGTACAGCACAAAAGCGTACAGGCCCACCTTGTCTGTTGACTGGCAAAGACCGCCGAGAGTTGAAGAGGTCGTAATGTGTAATTGGCAGACATCTATCCAGACCATCACACAGGAATTTCAGACTGCATCAGGATGCACTGCAAGTATTATGACAGTTAGGCCGGAGGTGAGAAAACTTGGTTTTCATGGTCGACTGGCTGCTCATAAGCCACACATCACGCCGGTAAATTCCAAGAAGAATTGGCTGCCGTTCACAAAAAAACCTTCCAGAACCTGACTGAACGTAAGCCTGCGAGAGTGGAAGCTGTCATCAAGGCTACGGGTGGGCCAACAACATATTGAATTCCAGCATTACCGATGGAGGGTGCACGAACTGGGCTCGCATCTCGTGGTCGTGCGGTAGCGTTCTCGCTTCCCACGCCCGGGTTCCCGGGTTCGATTCCCGTCGGGGTCAGGGATTTTCTCTGCCTCGTGATGGCTGGGTGTTGTGTGCTGTCCTTATGTTAGTTAGGTTTAAGTAGTTCTAAGTCCTAGGTGACTGATGACCATGGATGTTAAGTCCCATAGTGCTCAGAGCCATTTTTTTGCACGAACTGGAGGGTGCCACGAACTTGTAAGTCATTTTCAGCCAAGTATCCGAATACTTTTGATCATGTATCGTATGTCTGTCACATTTGCTAGTAACTCATTTGCTTTTTTATTATGTTGGAAACTGTGTAGGAAATATCTCACTCAATTTGTTTATCTGCAATATATCTATAAGTATCACATGACTGTGGAAGCACTGCAGTGTAATGCTTCTCATTTTTCATATTAAGGATCGTGATGTGCCAAAGTGTGAAGTGTGTGTGTGTGTGTGTGTGTGTGTGTGTGTGTGTAAGCTAGAAAAAGAACGTTATCGGTATCAATTTATAACGGCTACCGGAAGGCAGTGGAAGGTAAGTGTTCTCAGACCTCAGACATGACGATCTTTTCGAAATTTCCATTATATCCGCCAGTGCCACTATTCTTGCGTATAGCTGCACGTGATCCGGAATAAAATGCTCTATAACACCTCCATCTCTTAATAAACTCGAAAACTAGTTTATGGTGCAATAAAACGTATCAGATACAAAAAGCGACTTGTTGCTTATTATTCTTACAAACACCACACTGAACACGAACTGAAGTCCACAACCTGTATCAGTAACAAGGCATACTAAGTATCACGGGCTGATGCATGAGTCCATTTTAACGTGGACTCCTCATACAGACAATTTAGTGCAATCCTTCGTTAGTGCACTAAGTCATGTGTGCTGGGAAGCCTCCATAGAACGTCATTTAACATCGATGGAGCAATTTTTGAATTTCTTCGCGTCGTCAGTCTTCTAACTGGTTTTATTTCCGACATGCAGAATCTCCGACACGTGTGCAGAATTAATAAATGTTTTAACCTAATTGTTGTTCAGACATAAACACACATGTAAAAATTGGACTCATTTGCCGTTCTCGCAGTAAAATAGGCTTCCATCATATTTTATCACATCTACACTACTGGCCATTAAAATTTATACACCACGAAGATGACGTGCTACAGACGCGAAATTTAACCGACAGGAAGAAGATGCTGCGATATGCAAATAATTAGCTATTGCATGGGGGCTTAATTAAATATAATGAAAATAATTTTTAAGTTTTTAGTTTAGCTGTATGTCCGATTACGCTATGTCTCGTAAACGGTTGGCCCTGACTAGTTTTAGTACGCAATCTGACTGCATAGAACAACAACAATGAATGAAATGAAAATTTCCTGTTAACACAATTAATTAATTAAGTCCCCAGCAACTATAAAACCTACAAAACCAAGGCACAAGTATAACTGTTCTGTGTGTGGAAGTATGACTCAACGTACACATCTGGCACGGTTCTTCTTCAACAAGACAAGAAATTTTAAATATCATTTATACTGAAGTAATTTAAAAAAAAAAGAAATACTATAATTGCGCAAGAAACCCAGAATTACACTCTAATACAAGCATACACGCCAGATGCTTTGTTGACTGAACCTGTAATGACGCATTATTCAGGACACTGAAATAATGAGAGAGAAAATAAAAAAATTTTTTTTTTTTTTTTACCTTCGTTTATATTGATGAAAAGCACTCTAAACATTACAATCTCTCCAAACCGACTCGCTAGTACCACATCTCAACAAGAACTTTTCAGTATCACATCTCAGCAAGCACTCTCTGCTACGAGTTCTCGATCAGCACTCTTCACTAGCACATCTCAACAAGCACTCCTCACTACTACGAGTTCTACCCAAGCAGTGCCAGTGGAGGCGGCTGAATAATACTCTTTGGCGCAATCTCTGGCGCTGTGGCTCAGTGTAGCCACCTTTCACTATTCAGAGCATTCACATTGGCGCCCGTGGCGACACCTACAACGTGCTGACATGAGGAAAATGGTTCAAATGGCTCTGAGCACTATGGGACTTAACTGATGAGGACATCAGCCCCCTAGAACTTAGAACTACTTAAACCTAACTAACCTAAGGACATAACACACATCCATGCCAGAGGCAGGACTCGAACCTGAGACCGTAGCAGTCGCGCGGCTGCGGACTGTAGCGCCTAGAACCAGTCGGCCACTCCGGCCGGCCTGACATGAGGAAAGTTTCCAAGCGATTTCTCATACACAAACTGTAGTTGACCGGCATTGCTGGTGAAACGTTGTTGTTATGCCTCGTGTAAGGAGGAGAAATCCGTACCATCACATTTCCGACTTTGATAAATGTCGGATTGTAGCCTATCGCGATTGCGGTTTATCGTATCGCGACATTGCTGCTTGCGTTGGTCGAGATCCATTGACTGTTAGCAGAATATGGAGTCGGTGGATTCAGGAGGGAAATACGGAACACTGTGCTGGATCCCAACGGCCTCGTATCACTAGCAGTCGAGATGACAGGCATCTTACCCGCATGGCTGTAACGGATAGTGCAGGCCACGTCTCGATCCCTGAGTCAACAGATGGGGACGTTTGCAAGACAAGAACCATCAGCACGAATAGTTAGACGACGTCTGCAGGAGCTGATAGTGCATGCTGGGCTATCAGCTCGGAGACCATGGCTGCGGTTACCCTTGACGCTGCCTCCGATGGTGTACTCAACGACGAACCTGGGTGCACGAATGGCAAAACGTCATTTTTTCGGATGAATCCAGGTTCTCTTTACAGCATCATGATGGTCGCATCCGTGTTTGGCGACATCGCGGTGAACGCACATTGGAAGCGTGTATTCGTCATCGCCATGCTGGCGTATCACCGGGCGTGACGGTATGGGTTGCCATTGGTTACACGTCTCGGTCACCTCTTGTTCGCATTGACGGCGCTTTGAACAGTGGACGTTACATTTCAAATGTGTTACGACCCGTGGCTCTACGCTCCATTCGATCCCTGCGAAACCCTACATTTCAGCAGGATAATGCACGACCGCATGTTGCAGGTCCTGTACGGGCCTTTCTGGATACAGAAAATGATCGCCTGTTGCCCTGGCCAGAACATTCTCCAGATCTCTCACCAAATGAAAACGTCTATTCAATGGTGGCCGAGCAACTGGCTCGTCACAATAGGCCAGTCGCTACTCTTGATGGACTGTGGTATGGTGTTGAAGCTGCATGGGCAGCTGTATCTGTACACGCCATCCAAGCTCCGTTTGACTCAATGCCCTGGCGTATCAAGGCCGTTATTACGACCAGAGTTGGTTGTTATGGGTACTGATTTCTCAGGATCTATGCACCCAAAATGGCGTGAAAATGTAATCACATGTCAGTTCTAGTACAATATATTTGTGCAATGAATATCCGTTTATCATCTGCATTTCTTCTTGGTGTAGCAATTTTAATGGCCAGCAGTGTATTAATTCAACCTGCTAAGGGTCCAAGATTGACGAAAAAATCTCATGCTTTGCATGTAACAGATCACGAAAATTTTAAACGCGTTGTACGTGTGATAAATAATTATAGATTGTACCGAACATCAGGGGTAATCACGGGTACTTTTAAGAATGCATATTGACATAAGAGTCGTACGGTGGAACTGTAGCACATCTATACGTATAATATTTAGCGTTACAACACTAAGCTGACATGTCAAAAAGCTATGTGATGATCATGTGACTGGCTTATAAGTACTTAAAAGGTAATGCAATAAGTCTGTTCGGTACATTTAGATATCTATCTGTTTACCAGCAAGACAGTCAGTTCTCTAGACATGTCTAAATATTCTTCACATTCCCATAATTACTTTCACGGCGACAATACTTCTTACTAAATTTTGTCCTTGTCGTTAATACTATCAAAGAAAGACACAGGGGATGTCGTGCTTTTACCATCCACAGTAAACGCAAATAGCCATGTGTTCGAAATATTTGCAGCATTAAGGGACGTACAAGAAATCTCTTTATAAAGCTCCATTGAACGGAATGGACAGTGTCTTGAAAGGAGGGTATAAGATGAACGTCAACAAAAGCAAAACGAGGATAATGGAATGTAGTTGAATTAAGTCGGGTGATGAGGAGGGAATTAAATTAGGAAATGAGACACTTACAGTAGTGAAGTAGTTTTGCTATTTGGGGAGCAAAATAACTGATGATGGTCGAAGTAGAGAGGATATAAAATGTGGACTGGCAATGGCAAGGAAAGCGTTTCTGAAGAAGAGAAATTTGTTCACATCGAGTATAGATTTAAGTGTCAGGAAGTAGTTTCTGAAAGTATTTGTATGGAGTGTAGCCATGTATGGAAGTGAAACATGGACGATACACAGTTTGGACGAAAAGAGAATAGAAGCTTTCGAAATGTGGTGCTACAGAAGAATGCTGAAGATTGGATGGGTAGATCACATAACTAATGAGGAGGTATTGAATAGAATTGGGAAGAAGAGGAGTTTGTGGTACAACTTGAGAAGAAGAAGGGACCGGTTGGTAGGACATGTTCTGAGGCATCAAGGGATCACAAATTTAGCATTGAAGGGCAGCATGGAGGTTAAAAATCGTAGAGGGAGACCAAGAGATGAGTACACTAAGCAGATTCAGAAGGATGTAGGTTGCAGTAAGTACCGGGAGATGAAGAACCTTGCACAGGATAGAGTAGCATGGAGAGCTGCAACATACCAGTCTTAGGACTGAAGAGCACAACAACAACAGCATTGACAACTGAAGTTGTTTTAAAAGAGATGGTTACATTGCATCTACTAGACGTTTAATAACTGTCACGCTATGCATTGGCAAGCCCATCCATGTGCAAAAGGCCGACTGTGCCTATGGCTCACTTCCATGCGATAGTGCATTTGTTGGGAAAACTCTACGCGCATTAGTGCGGCAGCCGCCAAGGCTGTTGTCAAACTGTGAGAACCAGCTAATCAGCGCTTCTCACGTTAAAACATGCGTTTGAAGATGGGTGACCATGATGTCATGTAGCTGATGACGCTGCTGAGCTAGCCCTCGTGGTCTGGTAGTGGTCGTGGTCGCACAGTGGCGTTGGCTTGATACCGTGTATCGCACTGACGAAATTGGAGAGTTTACTACGTAGATAATAGTTAAATGATCCACATATCCCCTTCTGTGCCGTTACTTATTGGCCCTTTCCTAATGGCTGTTGACAGTCTATTTCAACATAGATTTTCTCACAGATAATATCGCACAACGGTTCCGTAATGTCTGAAGGAACATTTAAATTCTTCTTGGTAAGAAGCGTAATATTTTCGATGCAATTTATGTTTCCTATGTCACGAACAAAATTATCTGGTTTTTCAGTAGAAACCACAAACCTAAGCATTCATCAGTTGGTCTCGTCTTTTTCGCCAATAGCTGGGGAATGTGCAGCACTTTGCAGCTATCCACGCTGACACGTTCTGCTACCACAGAAGACTGATCATTTGTGGCTCTGAGGCCTCCTTTTATACTCAAAGAACCAAGATGGCGGCACTATGGCGAGTTACCACCATACCGCAGCTGTTTCATAACTTATTCGTTAATTGATACTACATGGAAATGATTGACATAGAGTACAGAGGAGCACATTGTAAATACTGATTTTCGGTGATTAATACACATAAACGGCCTTGCACAGGGTTAAACTCATGATCCATTCTGTTTGCAGTTGTAAGATTCTATTGTGGTGTAAACTGGCAGGTACCCTAACACACTAATTTTACTATGTTCTGCGTGCCTATCGGACGAGAGAAGTTGGCCGTTGGGAGACCTTGAAAAGTAGCTGAAACTAGGCAAGAAGGCAAAACATCATTCATTTTGTAGCTATTTCAGCTGCCCTTACTTTAACAGTCATGATTTCCATTGAATAGCTCTCTGCACATGAATAACTTAATGCTTTGTTGTCGACATGTAGTTATACACTAAATCAGTTTTGCAGTGCCATACAAGTTACATAGACTACTGGTGATGAAAATAGGACTTTAGTATCCCACAAAACTAAGCTCATCCGTTAGTATTGTGCTGAATTCTTCAATTCTATCATCAACATCTCACCTTTTCTGGCTGCTTTCCAGTTCCATTGCTTTTTACGTTGATTGTCTCGCTTTTTCCCCCAAATATAGAAGCATGTGCTTCATACCTCGAAAAGAGTGTGCCACACATAAGCAAATTTGTCGGTAGTCTACGGTGTACTGATACAGTTGCGTATTGGTATATTGACTTTGATGTAAGAACTCCTCGAAGTTTAGTTTTACCTACTGTCATTCAGTTTCCTCATTTTATCAATAACCAGAAAGTCATATTCCGTGTGATTCCAGCAGTCAGCGCATATGCTAACAAATCCATTGTACGGCATGTCAATTTCTGCATGCCCTAGGTAAATATGTTTCAAATTTACGTAGTTCTATTTCAATGCAATAATAAGGTACATATCATCCCTTACCAACTGCTTTGGAATCCTGGAATATGTCCTGCTCATATAAAAAACATGGCTTTCATATGACGGCCGAGACCGCCGACAGTTGAAGAGGGCCGTAATGTGTAATTGGCAGACATCTACCCAGACCATCCTACAGGAATTCCAAACTGCATCAGGATCATTGCAAGTAGGCGGGATGTTAGAAAACTTGGATTTCGTGATCAAGCGGCTGCTCGTAAGCTACACATCACACCAGTAAAAGCCAAATGACGCCTCGCTTGGTGTAAGGAGGACGATTGAACAGTGGAAAAACGTTGTGTGGAGTGACGAATAACGATACACAATGTGGCGATCCGATGGCAGGGTGTGGGTATGGCGAATGTTCGGTGAACGTCATCTGACAGCGTGTGTAGTGCCAATAGTAAAATTCGGAGGCGGTGGTGTTATTGTATGGTCGTGTTTTTCATGGAGGGAGCTTGCACCCTTTGTTGTTTTGCGTGGCACCAACACAGCACAGGCCTACATTGACGTTTTAAGCATCTTCTTGCTTCCCACTGTTGAAGAGGAATTAGGGGATGGCGTTTGCATGTTTCAACACGACCGAGCGCCTGTTCATAATGCACGGCCTGTGGCGGAGTGGACACTACAATAACATTACTGTAATGGACTGGCATGCACAGAGTCCTGACCTGAATCCTATAGAATACATTTGGGATGTTTTGGAACTCTGACTTTGTGCCAGGCCTCACTGACCGACATCGACACCTCTCCTCAGTGCAGCACTCCGTGAAGAATGGGCTGCCATTCCCCAAAAAAACCTTGTAGCACCTGATTGAACGTAAGCCTGCGAGAGTGGAAGCTGTCATCAAGGCTACGGGTGGGCCAACAACATACTAAATTTCGGCATTACTGATGGAGAGCGCCACGAATTTGTAAGTCATTTTCAACCAGGTGTTCGGATACTTTTGATCACATAGTGTATGTGCGAAGACAGCTCCCTCAGGACGTGTTAACAGCAACAGAAGAAGATTAGTCTGCCCACAGTCACATTGTCCAACAATCAAATCACATGTATTATCAAGATGTAGTGAGACATTTATGCTCTCCAGGATTCCGGTATCATTACAATACCAGTCACTTACTACAAGACCCTTGTGATGAGGCTGTTTCATCCCCTCGTTCATGGTGGCAACTGCTCATCTGCATTAGTATGTAGGTGTTTTATAAAGGAATCAGTGACATACATACAGCTCTTAAGCTTTTCTTCTTTATAAACGATTACATATAGCTGGTATATAAACAGACTTAGGTAATATTGTAGTTATGTTAAACATCTGGAAAAAGTGATTTATCGACAAACGGCACGGATCATAGAGTGAGCTACGTTTTTTTGCAGTGAGTGGAGAGTTCGGTGAGCTAATTCAAGCAAATCACTCTACAGTGTTCACAGAATTGCTGAACATACGGCTGCCCCCTTTAGTCAACGCTCTAGCTCAATCTGTGTTGCGTAGCTGCTAAAAATTATATTCTTAAAGTATAAAAATTCTTACAGTCCATGTGTGGCATAACAACAAACCAGTACTTAACAGTATTGGTTAAAAACTGTCTTGGTTGCAATTTTAGTTTATTTTTTATATTTCAACGACGCGTTTCGCCTTATTTAGGCATCTTCAGGTTATCTTTTCTAGATGGACACGTCTGCTCCTGCAAATGTATGCACGCTCTGTTGTTAAATATTTCAACTGTGTGAGGGAAGATCTCTGCAGAGACTGAATGATCACGCCGTATCACTGATGGAGACTGAAAGTTTTCGTGGAATAAGGCTGAAATCTGCACTGACACATTACATAGAACACACCATTACCTACTGATAATATTACTATCCTACGAGAGAAGTAGTATGTGGTGCTGCTTTTGTACTTCAACAATTAGAACTTTTCCGTCTGTAAACGATCAAAAAACACTCGTTGGTCTTGTAGCAGCAGCAATTGATTCGCGTCTACAACGGAAATCCTCAACAACTCCAGATATCCACTTCATCGCCGTTAATATTCTGTCTGTGAGCGTAGTCATGTTGACATCCGTGGGGCGTGACGTAGATGATGATGATGTTTGGTTTGTGGGGCTCTCAACTGCGCGGTTATTAGCGCCCGTAAAAATTCCCAACCTTTGCTCAGCCCAATATCGCCACTTTCATGAATGGTGATGAAACGATGAGGACGACACAAACACCAAGTCATCTCGAGGCAGGTGAAAATCCCTTACCCCGCAGGGAATCGAACCAGGGATCCCGTGCTCGGGGCGTGATGTAGAGCCTATCATGACGCACAGTTATCTTAAACAACCTTCTAAAGCTCCACATGGCATTACGTCTATACTCGACTTCGGACTGTGCTGTCAATGAGTAGAAAATTGAGAGGATATGACTGGGTAGCGTGCAACTGTTTCCGTATTCCGTAAGTGTATGTCAGTTCCTAAATTTATGAAGCAAATTTAGGTTTCTTGGTGAACGAAGTGATGAGCTTGTGGTCCTAACCAGTAGATTTCACATAGAATTTGATGGACTTCTTTTTGATGATTAGGTAGGTGGATGGCTGCTCTAAGTGTTGGCTTATGTGTGTGTTGAGAACATAACTGGGATCGTTTGTTATAAATCTGAAAATTCTATTCTGGAGAGTGTGCGTTTGGTACAAGTGTAAATACCTGCCAGTTGCGGGGCAGTGCTACGTCTCTAGGTTTCGGACGGTGTGACCACTAACTTGTGGCGGAGACGGTCGTAACATTTCCTGGTGGCGACTCCCGTGGCACACAGTGCCCTCAAAGATGATGTCGACCTCTGATGGTTAAATATTTTACGATTGAGGCATTGTGTTTACTCGAAGAAGCTCACACGGCATGACAGGGATTTGTTCGGAGAACAAAGGAGGATATAGAAACCAACGGCACACACAGCAAATTGTACTTGACAAGTTGAGAGAATGGTCTGTTGTTTCTAGCACCTTACCAGGATGGCGTCGATTAGCACGCTATATTCAAGTAATGAATACATTTCGAGGCCTTCATTGTTAGCCACCAAAATGCTACAGCAATGAGATATTCCTTTTGATTAATTAACATTAATCTGAGAGTATAATATCATATGCCATATGAAGTCACGTAATACGTATTTTTAATGGAAAATACGGAGTCTGATCTTATCGAAATATGCACATTTTGGTCGTAATTGCCGGCCGCTGTGGCCGAGGGGTTCTAGGCGCTTCAGTCCGGAACCGCGCTGCTCGCAGGTTCGAATCCTGCCTCGGGCATGGATGTTTGTGATGTCCTCAGGTTAGTTAGGTTGAAGTAGTTCTAAGTCTAGGGGACTGATGACCTCAGATGTTAAGTCCCATAGTGCTTAGAGCCATTTTTTGGTCGTAATATGACATTGTTCTTTTCCGTATTTATAGTAGCTTTTCCTCTACTGCTTCGCTCGTGTCTGTGTAGCAATTAGAACAAAAATAATTGTATAACCATGTATTAATCCCACCGAAAAATATATTAAAGAAGCTTTCCTTCTGCTATGCAACTTTGACAAAGCCAAAAGCCTGTTAAATACACCCATGATTAAAAAAAATAAAAAAATAAAAAAGCAGACCACCTTGAACGACTAGAGATAGGACGTCTGTATTTACAGGTTGTGTTTGTGTATGTTAGTATGTTCTGCAGGAATTATTAGTATTTGAAACACATCGGTCTGCAGTTACAGGTCAACATCGATATCGCGGCGCAACACCACCTACCATTAAAGTGCTCCTGCGGCTCCCGTTGTCGCTATAAACTGAAGGTAATGAATCAGTGTCACTTGAGCAAACGTGCAGGATCCCTAAACCATACTATCAAATCAGTGAGTTTGGAAGAGGGTGCATTATTGGAATGGAAATGAAATGGAAATGAGCGTTTGGCGTCATTGGCCGGGAGGCCCCTCGCGGGGCAGGTCCGGCCGCCATATCGCAGGGCTTATTACATTCGGCGCCACATTGGGC
Source organism: Schistocerca serialis cubense (assembly GCF_023864345.2). Classification (NCBI taxonomy): domain Eukaryota; kingdom Metazoa; phylum Arthropoda; class Insecta; order Orthoptera; family Acrididae; genus Schistocerca; species Schistocerca serialis. The sequence continues at coordinate 386,824,512 of NC_064641.1, read as the reverse complement.
GACCTGCACGCCGGATGGGGATGAAATGATGATGAACACAACACAACACCCAGTCCCTGAGCGGAGAAAATCTCCGACCCAGCCGGGAATCGAACCCGGGCCCAGAGGACGGCAATCCGTCACGCTGACCACTCAGCTACTGGGGCGGACATTATTGGAATGACAGAATGTGACGCATCCAGTAAATTATAGCTCGTGTGGGACGAAGAGTTTCGGCCGTGCAGTAGGCGTGTGCAGAATGGTTCACAGAAAGTCGTAGAACACCACGAGATGTGTCCGGCCGCACCAACCAGACCAACCCCCCACCCACTCCTGGCAGTGTCCGAATGTCATTACAGATCAGCGTCCTCCTCGGCTCTGGAGCAACAGTAGAATGAAACGCATCAGGAGTGACAGTACGTCGCCGATAATTACTGAATGGGTTACATACGCCTACCCTTCGCGAGTGTGCATAAACTTGATAGACGGATATGGTTTGTGGAATGACGTCACTGGGGACAGGAATGGCATTAAATAATATTTTCAGATGAGTCTAGGTTCCGTTTGTTTGAAAATGGTGGCCGTGTTTTCGTTCGCCGTAGACAGGGATACGGAAGTACTAAGGAATGACGAGATACGTTTGAAGTTCTCTAACGCTATAGATACAGCAATAAGGAATAGCGCAGTAGGCAGTACAGTTGAAGAGGAATGGACATCTCTAAAAAGGGCCATCACAGAAGTTGGGAAGGAAAACATAGGTACAAAGAAGGTAGCTGCGAAGAAACCATGGGTAACAGAAGAAATACTTCAGTTGATTGATGAAAGGAGGAAGTACAAACATGTTCCGGGAAAATAAGGAATACAGAAATACAAGTCACAGAGGAATGAAATAAATAGGAAGTGCAGGGAAGCTAAGACGAAATGGCTGCAGGAAAAATGTGAAGACATCGAAAAAGATATGATTGTCGGAAGGACAGACTCAGCATACAGGAAAGTCAAAACAACCTTTGGTGAAATTAAAAGCAACGGTGGTAACATTAAGAGTGCAAGGGGAATTCCACTGTTAAATGCAGATGAGAGAGCAGATAGGTGGAAAGAATACATTGAAAGCCTCTATGAGGGTGAACATTTGTCTGATGTGATAGAAGAAGAAACAGGAGTCGATTTAGAAGAGATGGGGGATCCAGTATTAGAATCGGAATTTAAAAGAGCTTTGGAGGACTTACGGTCAAATAAGGCAGAAGGGATAGATAACATTCCATCAGAATTTCTAAAATCATTGGGGGAAGTGGCAACAAAACGACTATTCACGTTGGTGTGTAGAATATATGAGTCTGGCGATATACCATCTGACTTTCGGAAAAGCATCATCCACACAATTCCGAAGACGGCAAGAGCTGACAAGTGTGAGAATTATCGCACAATCAGCTTAACAGCTCATGCATCGAAGCTGCTTACAAGAATAATATACAGAAGAATGGAAAAGAAAATTGAGAATGCGCTAGGTGACGATCAGTTTGGCTTTAGGAAAAGTAAAGGGACGAGAGAGGCAATTCTGACGTTACGGCTAATAATGGAAGCAAGGCTAAAGAAAAATCAAAACACTTTCATAGGATTTGTCGACCTGGAAAAAGCGTTCGACATTATAAAATGGTGCAAGCTGTTCGAGATTCTGAAAAAAGTAGGGGGAAGCTATAGTGAGAGACGGGTCATATACAATATGTACAACAACCAAGAGGGAATAATAAGAGTGGACGATCAAGAACGAAGTGCTCGTATTAAGAAGGGTGTAAGACAAGGCTGTAGCCTTTCGCCCCTACTCTTCAACCTGTACATCGAGGAAGCAATGATGGAAATAAAAGAAAGGTTCAGGAGTGGAATTAAAATACAAGGTGAAAGGATATCAATGATACGATTCGCTATCCTGAGTGAAAGTGAAGAAGAATTAAATGATCTGCTGAACGGAATGAACAGTCTAATGAGTACACAGTATGGTTTGAGAGTAAATCGGAGAAAGACGAAGGTAATGAGAAGTAGTAGAAATGAGAACAGCGAGAAACTTAACATCAGGATTGATGGTCACGAAGTCAATGAAGTTAAGGAATTCTGCTACCTAGGCAGTAAAATAACCAATGACGGACGGAGCAAGGAGGACATCAAAGCAGACTCGCTATGGCAAAAAAGGCATTTCTGGCCAAGAGAAGTCTACTAATATCAAATACTGGCCTTAATTTGAGGAAGAAATTTCTGAGGATGTGCGTCTGGAGTACAGCATTGTATGGTAGTGAAACATGGACTGTGGGAAAACCGGAACAGAAGAGAATCGAAGCATTTGAGATGTGGTGCTATAGACGAATGTTGAAAATTAGGTGGACTGATAAGGTTAGGAATGAGGAGGTTCTACGCAGAATCGGAGAGGAAAGGAATATGTGGAAAACACTGATAAGGAGAAGGGACAGGATGATAGGACATCTGCTTAGACATGAGGGAATGACTTCCATGGTACTAGAGGGAGCTGTAGAGGGCAAAACCTGTAGAGGAAGACAGAGATTGGAATATGTCAAGCAAATAATTGAGGACGTAGGTTGCAAGTGCTACTCTGAAATGAAGAGGTTAGCACAGGAAAGGAACTCGTGGCGGGCCGCATCAAACCAGTCAGTAGACTGATGACCAAAAAAAAAAAAGACTGGGGAGCGGCCGGCCGGAGTGGCCGTTAGGCGCTACAGTCTGGAGCCGAGCGACCGCTGCGGTCGCAGGTTCGAATCCTGCCTCGGGCATGGATGTGGGTGATGTCCTTAGGTTAGTTAGGTTTAATTAGTTCTAAGTTCTAGGCGACTGATGACCTCAGAAGTTAAGTCGCATAGTGCTCAGAGCCATTTGAACAAGGGAGCGGCATCAAAGTGATTGCATTCGCATCAGACATACAGCGCCAGCTCAGCGTCTCATGGTGTGGGGCGCCATTGGGTACAACCACAAATCATAGATGGTGCGTGTCTAGGGAACTGCGACTCGTAGCCATACCCTTTCTGCGCAACACCCCCGACGCCATTTTTCGGCAAGCCAACGCACGACCATATGTTCCTGCGTGAATATGTGCCTTCTTGGTGCCATAGGGTGTTAGGCTTTTGCACAGGCCCACCAGATCACCAGACGTGTCGCCAGTTGAAGATATGTGACATATTGTGCAACGACAGATGCAGTGTAGTGACCCAATGCCAACCACCACAGATGAAGGTTGGAACGACGTGAGTGCAGTATGGATGGCTATACCACAGGCCGCTATTCGCGCCTTATACGCGTTGATTCCATCACGCATGGAACAAGTTATCAATGCCCATGACGGACCCTGTGCCTCCTTGGCAACAGGACACATGCTGAACCAAGATAACTAAAATCGCTAATCATTGCGACAGAATATACTAACGTACATGCTCTGTGAATATGAACGTCCTATCTCTAGTCGTCGAAGTTGTTCTCTTTTCTTCTGAACATGAGTGTAGCTTCCTTTGAGATAGTTCACAAATTGCTATACCTTCTAAACTTTTCACGCTAATTAATGTCACAGAAGTATGGTCTTTCCAGAATGTACTTTCGACCAAAAAGTGATTGTGGTAGGAGTCAGAGATTTTGTTAATCCTAACATTTGAGTTCTTGTAGTGATATAGCCATAGAAACTTCCACCCTTTAACACATATTTTTTTTATATTTCTGACCAGGAAGTCAAATGCCAATTTTCGTATATGTAGCTTTGAAAATGCTTTAGTAGTTCTTTAATGATGACCTACTTAAAAAAAAGTTATCGCCGCTATTTCACCCACTTATGAGTTGGATTCCAAAAACGGTGAAACACATTTTTTTACTTTCGACTAAGAAATCAAACGCCAGTATTCGTAGTTCTAGCTTAAAAATTGTTTTATAGCGACATATTTTCAGAAACACACCTTAGGGGTAGGATCTTGACAATTTTCTTCTTAAACAATGCCTACGTCATAAGATTAACATCCACTCCAAATTTCGAGTTTCTATCCTTAGCGGTCTGGGCTGTAATGAGTCAGTGAGTCAGTCAGGAAGTTTCCTTACACATAAAACTATAGAGATTGATTTTCCGAGATAACACCAAGGCCTAATGCTGTTCTTATTTCCACTCCTCTCCTAATTTCAAAGTCCTACAATTTGGAATACATGGTGTATTGAATTTTAAAAATGGCTCTGAGCACTATGCGACTTAACTTCTGAGGTCATCAGTCGCCTAGAACTTAGAACTAATTAAACCTAACTAACCTAAGGACAACACACACATCCATGCCCGAGGCAGGATTCGAACCTGCGACCGTAGCGGTCGCTCGGTTCCAGACTGCAGCGCCTAGAACCGCACAGCCACTCCGGCCGGCTATTGAATTTTACACACACATAAATGTGTATATATGTATATAGATTAGACTATGGCCGCGTAGAGTAACCGCGCTGTTTGGGGCGCTGTGTCACGTATTGCGCTGCCCCTCCCACCGAAGGTTCGAGTCCTCTCTCGGGCATGGGTGTGCGTGTTGTTCTTGGGATAAGTTAGTTTAAGTAGTGTGTAATTATAGGGACCGATGACCTCAGGAGTTTGGTCCCTTAGAAATTCAGACCTTTTTTTTTTTGTTAGATTACGGCTACTATTGCACTGTTTCCGTTTGGCGCCATATTATTTCAGTTTTGACGTATTATGTAGATTTGGTAATTGACATTCACTCTTTTAACTGTAGCATAGAAGATAAAAACTAGAGAACAGAGTTTTTGCAGGATGAACCAGAACTCCACCGACAAACTTTCAGAGTTTGTTCACGGAGATACCTTCTGAGTGTCTTGATATAAACGACCCGAGATCTCTGGCGGCACGTTACATGAATGTTGTTTTTCGTTTCGTTTCTTGCCCCAGTTAGAACTCTATCTGCATTGTGCTAAAAACGAAGCACAGTAGGGCACATGTCAACGGCAAGCGCCGTGTGTCTTGGCTCCATTCGCTCACGGTACCTGTTGTTGACGTCAGTAATGCCCTTCCTACCTCGTTACCCTCAAGTTTGCATTCAGTACTCCTCTGTTCTGTCTCGGGGTTTGTTGTCTGGCAGTGTTAGTTGTACGCTAAGAATGATAAAAAGCACCAGTTTGGACACGTTTATTACTGATCAACAGTTGACCGATCTGCATCTCATATGTGGGTTCATTAAATGCCATGCAACAGCGCACAACGGCGCTATTTTGAGCTGTTGCCACAACGACTGCAACCACACCACAGTACTTTTGCGTCTGAGGGTTGTTTTATACATTGTAAGGTTTGGCTATTGCATAGTAAAGGATTTTGAAGGTCCGTGTAAATATTTTTTTTGCGGTAACAAACCGAATAAATAATAATTACACTACTACTCTGTAATTAGCCACCGACGACAGTGAAGAATTTCTGAAAGTTTGTCGGTGGAGTTCTGGTTCTTCCTGTATAGTGATTTACTGAATTTCAAACAGTTTGTCATCGTGTTATGGAAATATTTGCCAGGCTGTTACCGAAGTAAAGATGGAACGATCATGTAGTAGTGTTGGGGAGAAGGCAATCCAAAGACCGCGTTTTATTTGCAGAACACTTAGAAGATGCAACAGGAACAATGAAGAGAATGCCTACATAACGATTGTCTTTCCTCTTATGGAGTACTGTTGCGCGGTATGGGATCCCTACTAGATGGGACTGACGCAGGACTTCGCAAAAGTTGAAAGAAAGACAGCTACTTTTGTATTATCGAGAAACGGGGAAGAAAGTGTTACGTATACGATATGCCAGTTGGGATGACAATAATTACAACGAAGCCATTTTTTCCTGCAGCGAGATCTTTTCATGAAATTTCAATCTCCAACTTTCCCCTTCAACTGCGACCTAGATAGAGAAAACGACCATCGTAATAAAATGAGAGAAAGAGATTAATAGAGGCGACAAAGTCACAGGCATACATTAGCTGTTAAATACGCCATACTGTATGTTAATGGTTTCTCATTGTGCACTATGTCAGCCATATTACATAGCTTCGAAATGTACTCCTATCCTATAATACGACAAGTGGTCTGCAAGACCAGACATACGTTTTTTCGACGATGACATGTCACAGACAGGTCAGACATTTTAACATATCAGCATGCACTCAAGAATGGTTAATCATGAATGTGTAAAATAAATGAACAATTAACAGTCAAATGAAGGAAATTTCTTTCAAAAAATTCAAGGGGCAGCCTAAAGCCTAGCTACTAGTCGTTTGGAAAACCTCAATCGATATTAACAGCTCAGTAAAGTTGAATGTAGGTATTTAGTTCCTTGTGAAAAATATTCGGAACGTTTTTTGATAATGTGACCTCTTTAATACAATATTCACAAAAATATTTTTTGTGCAGCATCGACTCAGAGCCTTTAGCTGGGCGGCTTGTCTCGATAGGGAAGCCAGGGTGCTCTACGACCGCTCAATAGCTTCTACAATCCAGGAAGAACAGGTTTTATGACACACACACACACACACACACACACACACATCCATTTCCACAGCATCCCATAAATGCTCAGCACGATGAACTCATTCGGTTTGACAGGTACTTCATCTTCCTTTGAGAATTCATGAAGCCCATTTGACACAATGAGAGAGCGGTAGAGAGCTACATGTCTACCTGAACGCGCGCGTCCCGTCAGGCAAAGACGCGGTTGCGATACATCCCCGTACCTTTTGCCTATGAGGGATGATTCTAGAAGTACCAAATTCCCATTCCATCACGAAAACACGTTCTTCATGCGACGATTCCATCACCAGCCTACATTGTCAGTGTTGATCTTGGGTCTACCTTCTCTTGTGCTTCTGGAAGACTTATGCGACATCTTCAGTATGAGCTATAAATTATAACGACTAATGTACTTATACAACACGTATTAAGAATAAAACAAAGAAAGAAGAAAGCACTGAGGAGCAACTGAAAAGATGTTACCGAGAAACTAAATATCAAATCAAAACATGGTAACACATAGGAGATGAAATGAAGGACTTCTATTACTTTGGAAGTAAAATAAAGCATGATGGATGAAGTATCGAGCATATAAGAGACAGAGCAGGAAATGCAAAGCAAACATTCCTTGCCGGAAGGAGTTTACTAGTGTCAAACGTTGGAACTACGAGAGGTGTTCACTAAGTAACGCAACACGTGTTTATTGAGGATTCCAACGCACCATGTTATTCCCCATTCTTTTGACTACAAAACCCATTTTTCAACATAATCTCCGTTCAATGCTCTGGCCTTAAGCCGTCTTATTGGGAGGGCCTGTGTGCTCGCGTGGGACCACTCCACTGGTCGACGTTACAGCAAACGCCTTGCTGCATTTACGTATTGCTTACCGCAGAGTGGTCCGTCGTTGCTCTTTATGATCTTCTGTCAAGCGGCGAGAAACCCGGTGGGCACATACCCCAACAGGTGGACGAGTGTATCAGTGCTACCAGCAGAGACGTCCAGTTGTGCAGCGAGGTGTTTTATTGTGATTCATCGATCACCTCGAATGAGAGTGTCCGCACGTTCCAACATTGCAGGATTCTGTTGTGCTATGTTGGCCGGCCTGCACGCTGAGGATCGGACAGGTATGAGTGACCTTGTAGCGGTGATGGCAGACGCCCCGCCCAACTACTCACCGTGCTTCTGTTCACAGCCAGGTCTCCGTTGATACTTTGTAAGCGTCTGTAGGTATCTGCAATGCTCTGGTTTTCCGTCAGAAGAACCTCAATGAAGTTCTCTCCTTGGAACGCATCTCCGTTGCGGACGTCATTTTGAAGACTACGTATAGCGCCGCCACCCATCGGAACTTCATCTACATCTACGTCATTACTCTGCTATTCACAATAAAGTTCCTGGCAGAGGGTTCAATGAACCACCTTCAAGCTGTCTCTACCGTTCCACTCTCGAACGGCACGCGGGAAAAACGAGCACTTAAATTTTTCTGTGCGAGTCCTGATTTCTCTTATTTTATCGTGATGATCATTTCTCCCTATGTAGGTGGGTGCCAACAGAATGTTTTCGCAATCGGAGGAGAAAACTGGTGATAGAAATTTCATGAGAAGATCCCGTCGCAACGAAAAACGCCTTTGTTTTAATGATTGCCACTCCAGTTCACGTATCATGTCTGTGACACTATCTCCCCTATTTCGCGATAATACAAAACGACTGCCCTTCTTTGACTTTTTCGATGTCATCATGAAGCTATGGTGCCTGAAACGGGAGTATTCCACGATGTCCTGTAACAAACATCGCATTTTATCAAACGAAACTGGCCGTGAAAAAAATGTGTTGCATTAGTTATTGAAAGCCCCTCATATTTTGAGAAATTTGTGTGAACGCCCATGTATAATACAGTATTTTATGGAATTGAATTATTTGGACACTGGAAAAACCTGAAAAGGAAAGAAATGTTTCATATGTGGTGCTGTATACGGATGATGGAAATGAAGAGGACTGAAGAGATAAAAAATCTCAAAAGAATCGGAGAGGAAAGTAATGTGAAAATAAATACTAGGAAAAGAATCAGGATGATAAAACACAAAACGTGTTAGGACGGCAGCGAATAACATTCGTGACATCAGCTGAAGCCGTGGGGGGAAATAGAGACTGGAATATATACAACAAATACTTGTGGCCATTGGGTGTTTGAGCTACTGTGGCATGAAGAGGCTGCCACAAAGGACAGATGAAAGAACAAAGGTAGCGGTATTTCCCCACTTGATTAAAAAACCGAAGATTGTGTGCCCTCTAAGGGGCTTTTCAGAGTGCAGTGCTGGTAGTGAAAGTGAAGAATAAGCACCACTCTTCACAAGTTGCTCATATCCAACGATAAATTATGTAAGCTACCTGCTGCAGTCTGGCTTGTTCACCAGTGCCTTAGACGTGATTAACTCCGTACTGCATAGTGCGACTCTATTCGATCCATGTATTCGTATGTCTTACAAGGTGCGACTTCGCATCACTTACCTGTAACTGGGGCGTTGCTGTAGACGTCCAGATAATCGGTGATTTAGGCTGTGTGCCTATAAGGCTGCTAATGATGACGGTGACAATCAGCGTCTGCTTCTTTGACACCCTTATCTCTTGCGACCACAGTAACAGCCCAAGATTTCGTTTGCTGCAACGCTCAGAGTGATATTCGGCAAGAAGCTTTTACATATGTCATTAATCTATTTGCTGACTAGCAACTCAGAAAACAGCATCCACGTTAATAGTATAAACAATCTCTCTTTGCTTCAGTGACATGCTGTTTCAGAGGAAAGTGTCGTTGGGTTGTGGAGGTCAGTATCAAAGATTATTAGTTTGTTTCATTTACAGCTTATTGCCTTGTTGTCTTTCCTTCAGTGTTCACTGTTGTTTGTGTGGTGTAAATTACTGTGTGATTTCCAAATTTTAAATTTCCATGTAACGGAACAAGTAAGCTGCTAGTTGTTGCTTCCTCTAAGTGACAATGATGAAACTCAGGAGACTGTTGTGAAAAATTTCGGTACTTCGGAGATCTTGTTAACGGTGTTCTCAGAGATATATTTTCTAGCGTTTATGAGACAGGTCACTATTTTTTATGATTTATGAAAGTAATTTCGAATTATACCTGTTGAAGAACATCAACTGTGCTTTAATATTATCAAGGGAAACAAAACATTATGCAAATGATAAATAATAATGTCATTCATCATTACACTCTTATTGCATATATTACTTTTGATTTTATTACACATCAGATCAGTAATTACAATAAATACATACATTATTTGTAGGATGAATAGGCTTTGTGCGAGACTAATTTATCTAACGTCACGATGAAAATTTACAAGCAGATTCGTTTTGTTATTTACATAACAGTTTTCTATTAATAAATAACTATTTGTACAAATCAATCGTTTAAAGAATAGTTCCAAATTAATGCTTTTAATTCGTTACATAACTTGGAATAGAAGTCACTAGAATAGGTTCGACGCAAGAAATTCTTCTTGTTTGAGGTAAATGAAAATGAACAACCGACTGAGTGATGAAATTCGAAATATTGTTTTTACTTAAAAGAGAACATCTTCTGTCACTGAAATATTACTGGTTCCCTAAGCAAACTGTCACAGTCACTAAGTCTGTTCCTTAGATCCTGCAGTATTACTGCAAGTAGACACTGCGTTCACGTTATCATCACGTTTCGAAAAATCAGAGAAAGTTTGTTTTAGTGAAAAACTATGGTTTTATTTCGTACAATATTCTGTACTACTGTTTCAGCTTAATCCCAAACGTAGGGTTGTGGCGCAGGGAATTATCAGTTCACACAAATTTCAACGACTGTAGGGAAACCTTAACGTGCAATTTGCTCTTTAGCTAAATACTGAGCGTGGAGACATTTAGATAACATTTCTGTTTCACATATCATTTCATGAAGGCTTTTCACGTAATTTTATGAAAAGCAGTAAAGTATTCTTGCAAACTATTGGTCTGACTGTAACAAGTGAATTACCATTTCATTAAAGCTATAAACGCTGTTTTCGAGTAGTACAAATAAAACAAAAAAAGAAAAGCAGCAAAGAAGTACTCGAACGATGAGTTGACAGTTGGCCTGGCCTTTGTTTGTTACAGCCTTAAATGATTACTGTTTCCAAAAGCCCTGAGGCAATCATTAACAGAGGACACCAGGGTCGCATTTTTGAAGTAACTGAATTAACTTTAATTCTTTCATGTACCAGGGATCTGTTTCGGATGTTACTTTACGTTATGAGTTGCGCTGTCATAATACTAGTTGTTTCTAAGGTAGAGTAGTGATTGAGGGCTGTCATTGCACTGGGATTAACTCGATTAACAGAAGAAGGAAGCCTTTTGTAAGCTTAGCTACTAAAGCGTTCTAAATGGAGCCAGATTTCTTAGACGTAAAGTCACAGTAACAATGTTACAAATATTAACTGTAGCACTGACAATAGCAATATATTCGAAAAACAATGACCAGCTCAGTTGATAAACTCTAACGATTGCATTTCTCAGTTGCACTAAATCAGAGTAGCTAGATTTGCAAATAAGTAAAAACGTATGTAAGATAGTAAATAAAAGGACTGAAATTAAAGTTGTTTATATTAAAATGATACATAAATTTGTACACAATGATTCTGAAATTTTTGATATGAGTTGATTCAGAAAAAACAACTTTTACACAGATTTAACAAAAAGGTAACTCAAACATCCCGTAGAAGCAGGAAATAGTTTCCTATTATTATATTAAGAAAATGCTTTCTCTGTCACATGAAGTGTACTCGTAGATTAAAACATTCAGAAAATTCAGTTTGCGTTAATTCTGATGTCCGTCTGGTACCGTTCTCTTTCTCATTTAAACATCTCACTTTGGCTTATCAGAACTATTTCACTTTTATAAGCGTGTTTATACACGGTCTGTGTCTTTAATCAAAACAATTAATGGGAAGCAATTACTTTCAAAGACAGTTCCTAGAAACCGTTCAGAATTCGTTACTGCACTGCTCTTTCGTGGAAGGGTTTCAAAGCGTCTGCATCGACATGACTGTCCACTTGTGTACCTCGCTTTATAATGAGAGCTCCTGAGTATTTCACACGCTGTGTCAGTTTCACAGGCTATAGACTATCGGACACGGAAATAGCGTCCATTAGCAGCATCCTTTAAAAATGCGATGGCATTCAAAATGCAGACTACACATGAGTATTCCAGAATGAGAAGCAGTTATTTACCAAGTCATATAATCACCAAGCATCTGCAATTGTATGTGCCCACTTCACTTATAATCTGGCTTTGTAGACGTTAGTCCGTGATCCTTGAGTCACCGTAACTAGTATTTAAAGTTGTAGTTTCATCCAGATAATGAGATCAGTCAGTAGGATCACACAACACAAGAGGAGATGCAGATTCAGCAGAAACGTTGTTGCTCTTCAAGATTGAGTTCCCGACGAGCTATGAGAATGTTTCACCCAGCAATCGTCGAATGCTCGGTATGCTCAAGAGCACATTTATTTACATAACGGAATCAAACATGTTAAAATAACTTCGAGGAAGTGTCCATTAACCCACTACCAGAGTACCGCAATTTGCCCTGCAGCTAGTAGACGAGTGCGTACGTAACTTTGAGACATAGGGTCCTATGTACTTTGGACAGTAACAAATGAGTGCGCGAGTACTCCGTCTCGTTTCAACTCAACGTCTGAATCGACTCACTCTTATATTACATTTTTGTGAATAGCCTGAGAAGAGCACAACAGAGTCATACATCAGCCTAAATAGTGCTGGCTGTGATCCCGCTCGAAACACTGACGAGGAAAGCAAAGAAAGACAAGAATTCGTCTAGAACAAAATTGTACAAGAACAAAATGATAAAATGGACTATTGCACTTACTGAAGTATGCCTAGTTAAGTTAAAAATATCTTCTGAATGAAAATACCTGTAACTGAAGTGAGTTATTGTATAATTTATGTTCTTTAGACACTTTTGTCAGTTAGGATACTTAGATATGAATTTGGTTTTTTAGATTTTGTAAAAAAAATGAAGATAGTAATAATTAATAAGTATCCCTAGCGTAGAGGAACAACTGCAAGAACTGAAAACAATTAAATCGCAGGTCCGGATATTACGGCATTGGCCCCTTACTTTGCTTGCATTTATTGCGAATATCTCGTCCAATGCAAAGTCCCAAGAGACTGGAAAAAAAAGTGCAGGTGATTCCAGTGTATAAGAAGGGTAAAAGAGCGGACCCCCCAAAATTATACAATATTGTTAACATCGGTTTGCTGCAGATTTCTAGAAGATACTATGAGTTCGAGTGTAATAAATTTCATAGAGACCACGAATCAGCACGGTTTAGAACGCATCACTAATGTGAAACTCAGCTTGCCCTTTTCTCAAATGATATCCTGTGAACTATGAATGAAGGGCAATAGGTATGTTCCTTATTTCTAGATTTCCGAAAAACATTTGATACAGCACCCCACTGTAGTCTGTCGACGACGGTACGAACAGACGGAATAAGTTCGAAAAATGGTTCAAATGGCTATGAGCACTATGGGGCTTAACATCTAAGGTCATCAGTACCCTAGATCTTAGAACTACTTAAACCTAACTAACCTAACGACACCACACAAATCCATGCCCGAGGCAGGATTCGAACCTGCGACCGTAACGGTCCAGACTGATGCGCTTAGAACCGCTCGGCCAAACCGGCCGACGGAATAAGTTCCCAGATATGCGATGGATTGAAGACTTCTTAGATAATAGAACCCAGTATGTTGTCCTCGATGACGAGTGTTCATCAGAGACAAAAGTAGCGACGGGAGTGCCCAAGGGAAGAGTGATAGAATCGTTATTATTTTCTATGTACTTAAACGATCTGGAGGACAGGGTGGGCAGTAATCTGCAGCTGTATGCTGATGACGCTATGGTGTACGGTAACGTGTCGAAGTTGAGTAACTGCAGAATGATACGAGATGACTTGGAAAAAATTTCTAGTTGGTGTGATGAATGGCAGCCAGCTCTAAATGTAGAAAAATGTAAGTTAATGCGGATGAGTAGGAAAAAGAAAACCATAATGTTCGGATGCAGCATTGGTGGTGTCCTACTTGACACAGTCACGTCATTTAAATATCTGATCATACCGTTGCAAAGCTATATGAATTGCAAGGCGCATGTGGGGGTTGTGTTTGGGAGCGCGGAAGGTCGACATTGGTTTATTGGGAGAATTTTGGGAAGGTGTGGTTCATCCGTAAAGGTGACCGTCTATAGGACGCTGGTGCAACCTCTTCTTCAGTCCTGTCGAGTGTTTGGGATCCTTACCAGGTCGGATTAAAGGAAGATATCGGAGCAGTTCAGAGGCGGTCTGCTAGATTTGTTACCGCTAGGTTCGAACGACATGCAAGTGTTACGCAGATGCTTGGGGAACTCAATTGGGGCCGCGCGGGATTAGCCGAGCAGTCTCAGGCGCTGCAGTCGTGGACTGTGCGGCTGGTCCCGGCGGCGGTTCGAGTCCTCCCTCGGGCATGGGTGTGTGTGTTTGTCCTTAGGATAATTTAGGTTAAGTAGTGTGTAAGCTTAGGGACTGATAACCTTAGCAGTTAAGTCCCGTAGGATTTCACACACGTTTGAACGTTTGAACTCAGTTGGGAATTCCTGGAGGGAAGACGACGTTCTATTTGAGGAACACTTCTGAGAAAATTTAGATAACCAGCAATTGAGGCTGACTACAGAGCGGGTCTACTGCCGCCAACATACATTTCGCGTAAGCTTCACGAAGAAAAGATACGAGAAATTAGGACTCATAAGGAGACATGAGTGTACCTGCGAGTGGAACAAGAAAGGAAATGAATAGTAGTGGTACAAGGTAAATCCTCCCCTCCCCCTTCTCCAGGTCCGCAACCGTATGGTGGCTTGCGGCTTATTTATGTAGATATGGATAGACTGTGTATCTAATGAAGAGGTATTGAATAGAATTGGAGAGAACAGAAATTTGTTGCAGACCTTGACTAAAAGAGGGGATCAGTTGGTAGGTCACATAAAGAAATCATCAGATCATCAGTTCATTGTTAGAGAGAAGCGTGTAAGTATGCCTGGGGGGATGGGGAGGGGGGGCGGGAGGGAGCAGAAATTGTAGAGGACGACCTAGAGACTAATACAGTGAAAAGGTTCAAATGGATCAGGTTGCCGCATTTATTCAAGGATGAAGAGTCTTGCACATGGAAGTGTAAAATCGAAAGCTACATCAAACCAGACTTGGACCGAAGATCACAACATAAGCAACAAAAAAAATGTTATATTACTCTTTAACCTAAAACGGGTACGCTATTGTAACATGTCTCAATGTCGTGTTGCAAGGAGAAAACGAGAAGAAATGAGTGATGAGTAGATAAAAGTTGCGGAGAGGGTATAAGTCGATCAGTAGCGCCCTATCGAAGCAACCACCTCAGTCACTTTAAGCGGTTTTGGGAAATCACAGGATATCTTAATCTCACGGCCTTCCTCAGTAATATGTCCAGCGTCGACGACAGCTCCACCTTGATCGGTGGCCAATGAACCACTCAAACAGCGTACCTCTCGAGGATGAGTGGCCGTGGAAACGATTCAGTCGTGAAAAAATTCGAACCATTAGCTGAAAGTTGCTGTTGCGAAATCAACACGAAGATTGTAGCGATAGGGCGTAGTAATAACAGTTGCATTGCTGTTGTAGTTTTAGTGCATGTAATTGCAGTATAGTTGCTGTGATATCACGAATAGCACCCGGTGTATTAGATAATGGCGAAATTAGTTTTAAAAAACTGAAAGAACGAATTTCTGTATTTGTTCTGTTCATCAACCCTAACAGTGGAGCGAGCTGTTCTAGATCCGACCCATTAAAAGAGTCGCGGTTCTATTCATCCAGTTGGCGGACAAACAGAGTGGGGCAAACGGCGCATCCCAATTCGCAATAAATGGGAGGGGCTCACAGTTCCGTCATACGTCTTACACTCAAGGGAAACCTCTGAAAAACCTTGGTCGGGACCGGGAGATTCGAACCACATTAATTTATTTCTGGAGCAATGTCCATCGTTAAGAACTTCGTCCCAGCCAAATATTAAAATGTTTTGTATGCGTAAAGTGTGTACGTGTTGTACGAGTGTGTATCTGGTGCTGAGCGGAGTGATGTGTTTCCATGTCAAATGAAAGAATGAAAACCCTTGACTCGTTTTCTCTAACTGTAAAGGAACATCCGATTGCGAGTAGGAAAAATGCCGAAGGAAAGCGCATGTAGTCTAGCACATTGGTAGTCATCTAAATTTTAAGAGTAACAATAGTAGAACAAAAACAAATAAGGAACCGTGATGTGATTGACGCTGGTAATGCAGTTCGATATTCAGAACACAGAAAAAAATTACGCAATTCATTGACCATTCATACAGTGTAAGATAGGTGTTTACATAAAGGTGTAATAACTACTGAAATATAAAACTGAACGAAAAGTCCAATAGTCCGCAATAGATGCATTTACTGAAGTGGATTAAGGATTTACACAAAAGGTTTCGCAACTTTTAAGTGGCATCTTCAGGTATATACCTGCACAGAAACTATTTATAAATTAATACTTTGATATTGGGGAAATAAAATTATCTGAGATTTTAAAGTATTTAGTAAACACATTTAAACGAGGCAGAAAATACTATCATCTAGTTAGGGGACTGGATGTGGATCACATAAGCCCCACAAAGAACGGCCGTCTTCGTATATAAAAATATATGCTTGTAATGTCATATCAAAAGATGGTTACTTGAAAACTTTGTCACACATGGCATAGCGAGCTATTACAGAATGCCGCAGAGTAACAGTTGGCGTGGCTAGGCAAAGTTCTCAGCTTTCTTCAATTGGTAAAACCATCCTCAATGATGAATGTACTATCTATAAAAACGGAGGAATGGAATTAGGAATCAGAAACAGATCCTTGATTAAATAGAATGAAGCAGTATGCAAAATGAAAAAGAGGTGGTGACAATCCCGTGTAACGTCAAAAAACAACCACAATCTGGAATGCTCTCTGTTAAATTCTCAATGAACTATCATCACTTGACCGATCAAAACATATTCCTGTGGGCATATGTCAAGTAACGATCGATGCTCCTCGTAAATGTTATCCAGGAACAAATTGCGCCCTGGAGTGACTGAAAACTAAAAATAAAGTTAATGATGAAAACTAATAAAATTAATGGACAAAAAATGCGATGAATAAAATTGTTTTAACATTTTTGGGGGCAACCAGTGATCGAGAAGAAGCCGAAACGCTTTTGTGTTTTTGTCACCAACATATTAGTACTCGTAGAGCCTGACAGCTCAGGCTACGATGTGTCCAGTGCGTCCCCGTCACCTGTCCGATGTCTGCCGTACCGGTACTGAGACAGTTAGGGAAATAGAACTATCGCGGGCAATATGGAAGAAAGAGAAGCGCGAGCGAATGGTCGGATTCGGTTTTTGGCCGAATTCTAGGAAATTAAACCTTATCTGTAAAGGAGATCGCATATAGAATATTAGTGTCACCCTTTCTTGAGTACTGCTCGAGTGTTTGGGACCCGAACCAGGTCGGATTAAAGGAAGACGTCGGCGCGCTGCTAGATTTGTTACCAGTAGGTTCTATGAGGACGTGAGTATTACGGTAATACTAAACGAACTCAAATTGAAATCCCTGGAGGGAAGAAAGTGTTCTTTTCGTGAAACGTTATTGATGAAGTTTGGCCGCGCCGGGTAGTCCCCCCGTCTGGGGATCGAGTCCTCCCTCGGGCATGGGTGTGTGTGTTGTCCTTAGCGTAAGTTAGATTAAGTAGTGCGTAAGCTTATGTATCCGATGACCTCAGCAGTTTGGTCCCATAAGACCTTACCACAAATTTCCAAAGATAAAGTTTGGAGAGTAACAGAGTTAGAACTGCCACCAGCGTCTATCGCGTAAGGACCGCGAAGATACGACAAGAAAGCTCAAAGTTCTTAAGGGTGCATACAGACAACTGTTTATCAGGTCCTCCATTTACGAGTGCAACAGGTACGGGAATGACTATCAGTGGTAAGTGATATCCTTCAGCATGCACCGTATGGACGGAAATGCTTGTGGCCACAAATTAGCACAGTTTTAGAAATCAACCGTCATGCGAAACTCAGCAGGCAGTTTTTTCACATAATATACAGCGAACCACGGATAAAATGTAACAGCCAGATTCCCATATTTTTAGATTTCCGTAAGGGACCACACTGTCAGCCGTTAAGGAACGCACAAGCATACGAAATAGGTTCACAGACATGTGAGTGGCTCGAAGACTTATTAACGGAACCGAATATGTTGTCCTCGACGGCGAATGTTCCTCCGAGATAAGGGTATCGTCATGAGTGCGTCAGGGAAGTGTGACAGGATCGTTGTTTTCTATACACATAAATGGTCTGGTAGCATGGAGAGCTGCATCAAACCAGTCTCAGGACTGAAGACCACAACAACAACAACAAATGGTCTGGTGCACAGGGTAAGCGACAGTCTGTGGCCTTTGCTGATGATGCTGTGGCGTGTGGGAAGGTGTCGTCGTTGAGTCATTGTAGGAGGATACAAGATAACTCTAAATGAAGAAAAGTGTAAGTTACCGCAGGTGAGTAGGATAGAGAGACCCGTTATATTCGAACAAAGCATTAGTAGTGTGCCGCTCGACACAGTCACGTCCATTACGTCTCTGTGCATAATGTAGCAAAGCAGTATGAAATGGAATGAGTTTGTAAGAATTGAAGTAGGGAAAGCGAATGTTTGTCTGCGGTTTATTGGAAGAATTTTAGGAAAGTATGGTTCATCAGTAAAAGAGACGGCATGTAGGACAATAGTGCTACCTACTGTTGAACACTATTTGAATATTTGGGATCTGTACCAGGTCGGTTAAAGGAAGACATCGAAGAAATTAGGAGATGGGCTGCTATATTTTTTTACCAGTAGGTTCGATCATCACGCTAGTATTAAGGAGATGCTTCGGGAATTGAAATGATAATCGTTATGCGGAAGGTGACTTTCTTTTCGACGAACAGTATTGATGAAATTTAAAGAAGCGGCGTTTGGGGCTGACTGCAGAACGACCCTACTACCACCAACATAAACTTCCCGTTAAGTACCACGAAGACAAGTACGAGGAATTAGGGCTCATACTGAGGCATATAGAAAGTCGTTTTCTCCTCGCTCTGTCTGTGAGTGGAACTGAGAAAGGAATGATTAGTAGTAGTATAGGGCACCCTCCGCCAAGCAGCGCTTGCGAAGTATGTATGTGGATGTGGAAGTAACATATCGAAGAAATTCATAGGTGTGCTGCTAGATTTGTGACCGGTAGGTTCTATGAACACTTAAGTATTAGGGAAAGACCCCATGAACACAACTGGGAATTCTTGGGGGGAAGAAGGTGTTCTTTTCGCGAAATACTATTGATTAAGTTTGGGGTATTCAGCATCTGCGACAGAGTGTAGAACGACCCTACTACCACTAACGTATTTCGCATAGGATCGTGAAGACACGATAAGAAAACCCAAGGCTCGTATGAAAGCATTGGGACAATTGTTTTTCCCTCGCTCGATTTGAGAGTGGAACAGGTAAGGGAATGACTCGCGATGGTGAGTGTTATCCTTCTCATGGTACCTTGCGGAGTATGTACGTAGATGGAATACTAGAGGAGGGATGTACAACCTTTTAGCTTACTAGTGCCACACTGGAAGAAGACAAGTATTTCGGGCCGTACATAACATATTGTACTTAACATTAACAATAGCCACTGGAAGAAATGAACGAATGAGATAACAGCACCTTGGGGCAAGAGTTTCAAATTGAAAATATTCTGTTGATCAAAACTTCATTTAATAGGAATTTTATGGATGTATTTCATCGATTCTGTGAAAAATCCTCATTTTTTAGGCTGCACTGATACTTGCTCTGGGCCGCATGCTGTCCACGGGCAGCGGGTTGGACACTCCTGTACTAAGGTTACCGATATCCACTTTGGAATGTGTTGTGATGTCCTAAGGAACAAAAAGTTCTCAAAAATGGACACATACAGTTTAGACCTCAAAAAGAGTTATACATTTATAAATATATAAACGTTTTTGCGGTCCAGACTCTTTGCGTCCATTTCGACAGTACTTTTAGCCAGACCGCTGTCCCCAACGAGAAATGTAATAAAAAATTACTAAAAAGTTCTCATTCTGGAACAATAAAATGCAACACGCTTTTTGAATGCCATTCGTAAAAGCGATACACCTTAAGGAAGAAGCTTTCGTTGATCGGTGAGTAGCTAAGTCAGATGGCATACGGGTGTGGCGCACGGACGGTGCGCTGGTAACTGGTTGGGGGCTGTGGCGTGCCGCGGACGCAGCTGACTAGTGTAGCGAGAGAGCGCCGGGGGCGCCGGGGGCGGCGGCCTGCTAGACGAGGCTGGACAGCGGCGGCCGGCTGGTGGCGGGGCTCGGCGGCAGCGACGGGTGGTGGTAGTAGAGCGGGTAGCCCGCGGGCGCCGACGCCGCCGACACGGACACGCCGGCCTCGCCGCCGCCCACGCCGGCCCCGACGGCCGCCCCCGCCGCCGCCGCGGGGTGGGGGTGGCCCTGCGCCTGGGCCTGCGCCTGGGCGGCGTGGTGGTGCGCCGCGGCCGCCGCCGCCGCCGCCTCGTGGTACAGGATGGGCACCCGCACCAGCCGCTGCGCCGCGTGCGCCATGTTGGCCGCCTCCAGCTCGGCCGCCAGCTGGCGCTTCCACTTGTTGCGCCGGTTCTGGAACCATATCTTCACCTGCGTCTCCGTCAGGTGAAGCGACGCCGCGAGGCCCGCGCGCTCCGAGCTGGACAGGTAGCGCTTCATGTCGAACGTCGACTCCAGCTGGAACACCTGGCTGCGCGAGAACACCGTGCGCGTCTTCTTCTTCCGCTTGTTGTTGTTATTGTTGTTGCTGCTGCTGCCGCTGCTGCCGTTGCCGTTGCTGCTGCCGCCCCCGGAGCCCCCGCCGACGCCGCCTCCGCCGCCACTGCTGCCACCGCCGTCCTTCTTACCCTCCTTGTCGTAATCGTCGTCGTCGTCCACGTCCTCCTCGATCTCGACGGAATCGACGTGTGAACCCGCCGCCCCTGCGGAGGAGGATCCCGACTGGTGCATGCCGTGGTGGTGGTGATGGTGGTGGTGGTGGTGCAGGAACCCCTGCGGCGGCGGCGACTTGGGCCGCGTCAGCGACAGGTAGGAGTCGGCGGCGGAAAGGAAGGCGGGGTGCGGGTGCAGGATAGGTGGCTGCGGGGGCGGTGCGGAGCTGCTGGCGGGGCTGCTGGCGGGTGTGGCGCCGCCTCCGGGGGGGCTGTATCCGCGCGCCGCCCCCAGAGGGGAGCTGGGGCTGCGCCGGCCACCCGCACTGCCACTCCGCCGCGCCGGAGAACCCGGCGGGCTGCCGCCGTCCTCGTTCGTCGTCGTCGAATCACCTGCGAAGCACAACACAAGTCATCACCCAAAACACCGCCGTCTCCAAATCTTAATCATTAATGATTCATAATGTTTGATGTCATAGCGGAAGGACAGCGAACATATAAAACAGTAACATAAAGTCAGTCCAGATTGCAATAGTTATTTATTTATTTCGGTAATCGGTTTCAGTCTAAGAGACTATCTTCAGGCCAGAAATCCCTTGATGACTTGTGGGGCCGCATCACGGAGCTGCTGGGAGTACCAAAAAGTACCAGTCCACAACTGCTCCAAAAAACTGCCACTTGGCTTCTGGTACATTTTGCAACGCATAGCAGCTACGTGAACCAGCCCCACCAGTTATCTACAACTACACCTACATCTACATGGATACTCTGCAAATCACATTTAAGTGCCTGGCAGAGGATTAATCGAACCACCTTCACAATTCTCTATTATCCCAATCTCGTATAGCGCGCGGAAAGAATGAACACCTGTATCTTTCCGTACGAGCTCTGATTTCCCTTATTTTATCGTGGTGATCGTTCCTCCCTATGTAGGTCGGTGTCAACGAAATATTTTCGCATTCGGAGGAGAAAGCTGGTGATTGGAATTTCGTGAGAAGATTCCGTCGCAACGAGAAACGCCTTTCTTTTAATGATTTCCAGCCCAAATCCTGTATCACTTCTGTGACACTCTCTTCCATATTTCGCGATAATACAAAACGTGCTGCCTTTCTTTGAACTTTTTCGATGTACTCCGTCAGTCCTATCTGGTAAGGATCCCACACGGCACAGCAGTATTCTAAAAGAGGACGGACAAGCGTAGTGTAGGCAGTCTCCTTAGTAGGTCTGTTACATTTTCTAAGTGTCCTGCCAATAAAACGCAGCCTTTGGTTAGCCTTCCGCCACAACATTTTCTATGTGTTCTTGCCAATTTAAGTTGTTCGTAATTGTAATACCTAGGTATTTAGTTGAATTTACGGCTTTTAGATTAGACTGATTTTTCGTGTAACCGAAGTTTAACGAGTTCCTTTTAGCACTCATGTGGATGACCTCACACTTTTCGTTATTTAGGGTCAACTGCCACTTTTCACACCATTCAGATATTTTTTTAAATCGTTTTGCAGTTTGTTTTGATCTTCTGATGACTTTATTAGTCGATAAACGACAGCGTCATCTGCAAACAACTGATTACGGCTGCTCAGATTGACTCCCAAATCGTTTATATAGATAAGGAACAGCAAAGGGCCTATAACACTACCTTGGGGAACGCCTGAATTCAATTCTGTTTTACACGATGACTTTCCGTCAGTTACTACAAACTCTGACCTCTCTGACAAGAAATCGTAAATCCAGTCACATAACAGACGATATTCCGTAAGCACCTAATTTTACTACGAGCCGCTTGTGTGGTACAGTGTCAAAAGCCTTCCGGAAATCCAGGAATACGGCATCGATATGAAATCCCTTGTCAATAGCACTCAGCACTTCATTTGAATAAAGAGCTAGTTGTGTTTCACAGGAACGATGTTTTCTAAACCTATGTTGACTGCGTGTCAATAGACCGTTTCGTTCGAGGTATTTCATAATGTTCGAACACAATATATGTTCTAAAATCCTGCTGCATATCGACGTTAACGATATGGGCCTGTAATTTAGTGGATTACTCCTACTACCTTTCTTGAATATTGGTGTGACCTGTGTAACTTTCCAGTCTTTGGGTACGGATCTTTCGTCGAGCGAACTGTTGTATATGATTGTTAAGTATGGAGCTAATGCATCAGCATACTCTGAAAGGAGCTTCTGGCCTGAAGATGGTCTCTTGGACTGAAACTGGTTACCGTACTCCATCCATACATGTCATAAAAATGGATGTTTGTATGTGCCTTTGTACGCGTATATGTTCCACAATTCATCTTAAACCACGGGACCGATTTTATGTATCCCTTACTGTCGGGCAACAGTCGTTGTGGTGCTAAGAACCACGTACCTATGATAGTGCAGAAGATATGACGTCATAATCAGTGAGCTGTGTGAGAAACTAGAGCATCGTGCATGACTTTCAAATTTATTACTTCTCTGCTACGAACTCTACTCGCAATAAATTTCGAAGATAGTATCCACATATGCCGCTCTATGTACGTACCAAATTACATCATTTTATGGCACATATATGGGAAGATATGACCTCATAAACACTGCGATGCGCAAAAAAAAAAAAATAAATAAATAAATAAAAATAAAAAAGATCGCATCATGCATGAAGCTTTAATAACTTTTTTTTTTTTTTTTTTTTGCTAAAACACACGTACAGTCGACTCAAGGAAACCTCCGACACCTGGCAATGGTCTTGATACCTTTCAACTGCCTATCGCAAACGGATGCAGACGAAAACAGTAGCCTTCTGTAGAGCTTATGAAGAGGCTCTGGCATAGAGGTGTTTACAAAATCGCCTTGTAGACATGCAAAGTAGCTGCGCCCAGCTGCCTGGACATGAAACTAAAAATATCGTTTATAATCTAGTTCTCAGTTACATATATATTACAGAGAATTTGTGTGTTGCATATTATGTTTCATAATTTGGATACTGTACTTACATATTTGTACATTATGCATATTGCTTTGTACTACTGTTTCATAATCAAAGATGCTTTCATAAATACATTGGAATGAATTTTTTCGATGCTTCGCTACAAACACAGTTCATTATTTGTTTTTGTTTCTAATAGAAAGATGGCATAATGAATATCTCGGAAAATCCCAGATTTTCAGCTAGTTAACAAATATATAATTGTTGCAGTCTAGACTAACTGTTTTTGTTTTCCTATAGTCATTCAGGTGGCACATTGTTTTAGATCGTACAGCACAGTTTGGATCAAAGGCAGTTTGTCGTAATATAATCAAACGAAGCCTCTAAAAAGATTTTGTTTTATTATTCTGCAACTAGTTGAGACCTGTCGGTCACCATCTGACAACTCATAAAAAAATTTCATTAGTGAATATTACATACTTGCAATATGTAATCATGGATTTTACAATTATAGTCATCCACTACGAAAAATGTTACAGGTTTTGCGATGTGATGACCACTAGTTTGAAACGAGTTGCAGAATAATAAGACAAAAACTTTTTAGCAGCTTGGTGAGATTATGTTACAACAAAATCAATGAAATATTTAGAAGGAATTTTCATCCTACAGCGGACAGGGCACCGATTAAAAACTATCTGGCACTTGAGAACGGTCTGCCCCACCGGGACTCGAGCTGGAACGTTGGTAATGTCCTTGCCGACATTTTTTCGGGCCTCTATCCACTCCTATAGCCTGTCCTTGCGTTAGCAAGGTAATGCCTTCGTCAGATAGCTTCCTTCAGCTGTATTCGTATTTTTCTTAAGTAACTACATTTTTCCTCTTCTTCTTAAAATGATCTAAACACTTTTATTTCTTAAAACGAAAAACTTTTTTCTCTTAAGAGGGTCTTAGTATTTGATTTATAGGGCACTTATTGTAAATTTTACTTTTATTTCCAAGGGTATATACTCAGAAGTTTTCTTCATTCTTCGTACTGCGTAAATTAATTGTACTTTGCTAAATAAAAATCTTTTTTATGGTAAATGGATAGTAATGAATTACTGACGAGTCTCTTATCAGCCAGTACTTAGAATACATTAACTAGGGTCTTACGGCTTCATGTGCATAACCATGATTCATTTAAATTATACTTACTGCGGTTTTAAAAAAGAAATAAACTGGAAACTAAATTTGGCACAGTATTTATGACAATGACTTAACAATTCAATTCAGGACTCGTCCTCACAGCATTTCCTTCTGCAGTACCTGTCTCCCACTTTGCAAACTTAACAGAAGTTTTTGTATGTCCATCCTTCTGATTGGACGCTTGAGCGACTTCGGCCGTTTACTTATGTAATAAAATGCAGCACCTCCATCCGTCCTTACGATGTTATTTATTACATGGTTACCAGTTTCGGTGCTTCAGTACACCATATTCAGGCCTTAAGCGACGGTGAGGGGGTTAACTCCTGATTTTCGCAGAGCGCATGTAAAACGATGTTGTATCTCCACCCATCAACTACCAAGCGACTCAACCATATAATAAACAACATCGTAAGGATGGCTATAGGTGTTCCATTTTATTACATTAACAGAAATTCTTCTGCCTGAGCCGACCGCTGTGGCCGAGCAGCTATAAGCGCTTCAGTCCGGAGCCGCGTGACTGCTACGGTCGCAGGTTCGAATCCTGCCTCGGGCATGGATGTGTGTGATGTTCAAATGGTTCAAATGGCTCAGAGCACTATGGGACTTAACTTCTGAGGTCATCAGTCCCCTAGAACTTAGAGCTACTTAAACCTAACTAACTTAAGAAATTGTTGAGGCTTTCGTGGCCACTTGTTGACAAACTGCCTATTGGCTTCTGTCTCGGGTTCTTCGGCCGACGTTCATCTAATGATTTTTCTGACGTTTCGCCAGCACGAGTGGCTGGCATTGTCAAAGCTTCACCCTCCATTGCCGGTGGTGAACTGGAGCCGAGCGCTATTGCGCAAACACGGCGTAAACACGATTTTCAAACCGAGACAGAAGCCAATCACACACATCCATGCCCGAGGTACGATTCGAACCTGCGATCGTAGCGGTCGCGCAGTTCCAGACTGTAGCGCCTAGAACCGCTCGGCTACTTCGGCCAGCTGTGTGTGATGTCCATAGATTAGTTAGGTTTAAGTAGTTCTAAGTCTGATGACCACAGATGTTAAGTCCCATAGTGCTTAGAGCCATTTGAACCATTTTTTGATAAACGACGAAGACAGTTAACCTAAACGGTTATCAAATAGAGTTGCCTGAATAAAGAAAGAACTACAGTTTATGATGGATCGCCAAAGTGGGAAAAGGGCATGCAACGAGGGTAATTATAGGAAAGGGCAAATAGACGACAGTAAACATACATGAAGGTTCCGTCAAAATGTAACTGGAAGGACATCTTTTTTTGGTGCTTAGGAAGCTTGGGAATAGAAAATGTAAACTGTGTAGAGCAAATAAGGAGTGGAATATCTGTAGGCAAAAGAGATTTTGAAAAGGTGGAAGGTTTAGTGACAGCAAAAGGAATTCCACTGGGATTAACAAAGAGGTGTGCCAAGTCTTTTACCTGGAATGTAGTATTGTGTGGCAGGGAATCATGGCCAGTAGAAAGAAACTCCGTCCGAACAGGCCCCGTAAGACCAATCTGTATCGACCGACAGGCGTTACTCGATATGGATATTGAGGGGCATTGGTCAGTACATGGCACTCCCGGCGATTGTCAGGTTTCGTGATCGGAGTCAAAAGGAAAGAGAAAAAATTTGTGGATAGTTTTCAAATGTGGATTTTGTTTAAGCAATGAAATTATTTTCTGAGAGATTACAGAAACCACTTTTTAAGCGTGTATACGATTCGCGCTATGTTTTTTTCTGTCTGCTGAAAAATTACGGCCGAACAGCAAGATTGGTTGCAAACGGGTATGGTAATCCGTATATTCGCACGCTTACATGCAGCTGGCACAACGCTGAGGAAGTATCGTCCTCAGAGTAGTCTAAGGGATTATGGGCCGCGAGCGGTTGCTTCGTGCGATGTCTCTTCGACAGTAGTAATATACGTAATTGTAGCGGTCCGGGTTTAGTGAATTTGGCACCGGAGCGGCGCACAGTTGGAGGCACTGCGAAGCCGTAGTAGCGTCCGCCCGGAATTACGGGAGAGGGAGATTGCGCAATCGGCTTAAACAATCCTCGGGTTTAGAATACAATAGTGTAAGCACTTAATCGATGAGCGCATTCACGCTCGCATGCGGAGAAGCCCCGCGCGCCTGCCCTAAGCAATTCCAAGGAAGCCCGGCAGCGGCGCTCAGACCGTGTCAGCGCCACCTCCTCGTTACGCACCGCCACGCAGCTCGCACGCGCGGCACGCACGCCACGGGACAGGGGTCTGCCTGCAGTTACCGTCCTCTCCAGTTTCACGGGAACGTGTCCGCCCTAACGGCATTTGTAGCGGAGACACCTTACACAGAACATACACACGACTACTAGTCTTATATATATATGTTGGCCACGACATCTTGGTAGATGATTGTTGCAGTGTCTGTGTGTTTATGGGTTGCATTTTTTCATATGACTTGTCAAGCCAATGGCAGCACGGCATCTCTTGCCGCAATTGTCACAAGTGTATCTGTGTATTTGGCTGCTGAGGCAGGAGCAGTGGTAGCATTGCGAAGCTTTTTCTGCCTTAATCTGTCTAACAAGCCTTCATCATGCTTCGACATTCCAGATGATATTTCATCACGCCACTCTGGTCTCATGCTAGCCCGTGCCTCCCATCTGTTTGTGTCGATTCCAAAGCTCTCCATATCTCGTTTACAGGTGTCCTTGAACCTCAATACAGGACGTCCTACAGGTCTTTTGGCTATAGAGATCTCTCCAAGCATCAGCTCACGTGGTAATCTGTCAGGATCCACACGGTGGATGTGTCCCAGCTAGCGGAGTCGTCTCTGCTTCAAGATAGCTGAAATACTGTTGCAGTTAGTTTTAGATAGTCTTAAAGGTGTAATTACCACCGAGGAAACAATAAAGTTGCGTAATCAATTTTTTGTTTGTTTTCAGGATCGTGCCCACAGTGCTGGTGCATAATGGCAACACCGTGCCACAGTACCGCAGCACGCCACAACATGAGGAAAACTCAAAATGGCGCAGTCATGGGCGGCCGCAAGAATTTTTACAAGAGAGGGGAAAGTAAAAACTTGCCGTTTTGGATATAACTGATTCGGTGAACTAAAAACATGTCGCATCCAAGAATTAAATTTGACAAGGGGGATACAAAAACTTCTTGCATTTCAATCGGAAAGTAAGGTCCGATCAGTCGAGAAATGAAAACCACAGTGAAAAGCAAAAATCTTTTATTCGTAACAGTTAGCCACACCTTCCAGCTACCTCTGTAAATAGTCGCCGCTTGACTCAGACAAACTTTGCAGTACCCTCGTCACAGAAAGCAGCTGCCTGTACTTTCCGCCAATTCCCTATGGTGGTCTACCTTTCGTTATCTGTGCCAAACAAAATACATGAAGCGCTGGCTACATAGACAGTGAGCAGAGATAAACAACGGAGGGAGCCAATTAAGGGCTGTATTGTGGGTGATCAAACACTTCCCACTGAAAACGCTGCAGGAGCGCCTTCGTTGCTCTGCAGAATACGGCTGAAAATTGTCTTGTAGAAAGAAACGCGTGACATTTATGTTATGTGGGCTGCATAGCGCCAGGCGAAATCTCTCACCAGATACACATACTTGGCGGGAGAGACTGTTGTTTTAGGCATTTCTGCGTGATCACTTGGCGCTCTGAACTCAAAAGAGCGACGTGAATCGATCGACAGTCACACTAAAGACGCCAACACGTCTGTGCGAAGTTCTATCGGATTTTGGCAGTGGTTTCCATTTCTTGGCTAATCGGACCTTACTTTCCGAATATGCCTCGTAGTCACCTACTTAGGATATTTAAGGCCGATAACTTCGATACTGTGCCTAAAGGTAAGCATATTTCGGTAGGAACCTATATGCAAAGTATATCTTTTTGGGGCTCCATAGCTCAATCGGTAAAAACGGAAGCCTTATAAGATCACTTTGTCGTCCGTCTGTCCATCTGTCTGTCTGTCTCTCTCTCTGTCTGCCCGACTGTTACAAACCTTCTTCACAGTAAGGGGCAGATGTATCAACTTGAAATTTATGGCACGTACTGAGATCTATTGTCACTTGGTGAAGTAAAACACGTAAGCCAGTAAGTCAATGCAATAAAAGATACGGCTATTTATGTCACATATTTTGATAACTCGCAAATGCGTTCATTAAAACCTATAGTGTACTTCCCACTGACCTAGAACCCCGAAATGTGAAAGAATCAAGGTTTCACAGCACAAATAAAGGAAAAATCTGAAAACTATTAAATTGCGATTATATCACACGAAAAAAAATAATTTGTTATCCTACTTCAAACTTAAAATTAAAACGTTCTTCGAAGTCATGAAGTTCCTGAGGCAGATATTTTGCCAGTATCAGTGCCGTTAGCAGACAAACAATATCGAGGTCTTCTATCCCCAGGATGGATGAACTGTCTATACACACAACTAACTTTGTACAGAACCCTCAGAGCGTGAGTCCTAATCCCACGAGACCAACTTTTTTTGTTATTAGTGCCAATATGGATGCCACCTTTTTGATTTAACGACCAGAAATTACTTTCTCATTCGGCTGAATCCACGGTATCCAACAAGTTATTAAATAGTTAAAAAATTGATTTATTCATTCTCCTATAATGATTGACTGAAACTGAAATTTTAAAATCTGAAATAGGAGAAAAGGACAGAATGACTAAGAAAATCTTGTGAGGTATTAACAAAAATTTCTAATACCCCTTGAAGTGGAGAAACTGGCAATAGTCTTTACAGAAAGGCTTATAAAATTGTGACACCTATAACAAAAAAAAAATGGTTCAAATGGCTCTAGGCACTATGGGAATTAACATCTGAGGTCATCAGTCCCCTAGAACTTAGAACTACTTAAACCTAACTAACCTAAGGACATCACACACATCCATGCCCGAGGCAGGATTCGAACCTGCGACCGTAACGGTCGCGCGGTTCCACACTGAAGCGCCCAGAACCGCTCGGCCACACCGGCAGGCACACCTATAACACCATTTGCTTATAGTACTTCATATCTCTTCACGTTGACGGATTTATTGCATTGCTTTCATGATTTATATATTTCAGTGTCAATTGGCATAAATGAAGTTGAACAAAATACGTTTTGAAAGCTACAACAATTTGGGTTGTTTAGGTCAAGACAGCTTATGACCAATAGACGACCAGAAAAATGTGGAAACCTTTCAAAACCATCTTCAAATTAGCTGCTAGAATCAACGTTTAGAAGCCTAGGACTGCACTAAGGTAATACCTATCGCTCCAGTTCGTTATTGAGTATTATACCAATGGGATCGCAGAAATCGTAGATTTGTGAGTGTACGTGGCATTGTATCATGGACCACTTCATTGTGACCATTATTGTGACCAATACTGGTGATAACCATTTTTCCCACCTTGTAAATTCACACATTTTTTCCCTCTATTCTCTTTCTTTTTCTAATGATGTGTGAACAGCGACAATGTAGGCAAGCCATCATAGTTTTCCATAAACAAATGGCACACTATGTAATCAAAAGTATCCGGTCAACTGGCTGGAAATGACTTACAAGTTCATGGCACCCTCCATCGGTAATGCTGGAATTCAATATGGGGTCGGGTCGCCCTTAGCCTTGGTAACAGCTTCCACTCTCGCAGGCATACGTTCAGTCAGGTGCTGGAAGGTTTCTTGGGGAATGGCAGCTCATTCTTAACGGAGTGCTGCACTGAGGAGAGGTATCGATGTCGGTCGGTGAGGCCTGACACGAAGTCAGCGTCCAAAACATCCGAGAGGTGTTCTATAGGATTCAGGTCAGCACTCTGTGCGTTATGAACAGGTGCTCGATTGTGTTGAAAGATGCAGTCGCCATACCCGAATGGCTCATCAAAAGTGGGAAGCAAGAAGGTGCTTAAAACATCAATGTAGGCCTGTGCTGTGATGGTGCCACGCGAAACGACAAGAGGTGCAAGCCCCCTCCGTGAAAAATACGATCACACGATAACACCACCGCCTCTGAATTTTACTGCTGGCACTACACACGTTGGAAGATGAAGTTCACCGGTCATTCGCCATACCTACACCCTGCCATCGGATCGCCTCATTGTTTACTGTGATTCGTCACTCCACACAACGTTTTTCCACCATTCAATCGTCCAATGTTTACGCTCCTTGTTCCAAGCGGGCGTCGTTTTGCATTTACCGGAGTGATGTGCGGCTTACGAGCAGCCGCTCGACCATGAAATCCAAGTTTTGTCACCTCCCGCCTAAGCCTAACTGTCATAGTACTTGCAGTGGATCTTGATGCAGTTCGGAATTTCTGTGTGATTGTCTGGATAGATGTCTATTACACATATCGACCCTCTTCAACTATCGGCGGACTCTATCAGTCAACAGACGATTTCGGCCTGTATGCTTTTGTGCTGTACGTGTCCTTCACGTTTCCACTTCACTATCACATCGGCAACAGTGGACCTAGGGATGTTTAGGATTGTGGAAATCTTGCGTACAGATATATGACACAAGTGACACCCAATCACCTGATGACGTTCGAGGTCCGTGAGTTCCGCGAAGCGCCCCATTCTGCTCTCTCACCATGCCTAACGACTACTGAGGTCGCTGATATGGAGTACCTGGTAGTAGGTGGCAGCACAATGCACCTAATATGAAAAATGTATGTTCTTGGGGGTGTCCGGATACTTTTGATCACATAGTGTATACTACTGTTGTCATTCTGCAGCGCATCAGGTGGAAGGGACGTCATTATGGGGACGGATGACAGGCACTTTTACTGCTGCATTGTTTATTTGTATTGTTTCCGTGTACCGGGTGTGACACCAGCTGCTTTCTCCTCGGTTAAGGCTTGCTGAGTGCCTCTCTCTATAGAATACATGGCCTCCAATCACTCATTGCTGAATAGTAGCATGTTGATAAGTTAATTCATTGAGATGCTTTATGTCATCTGAGCAATGATTCGTAGCGACCGTTGGATATTAAAAGATAAGGAAAGAAACAGGCAGCATCGCGTTGGCTATAGTTGTTAGAATCAGTTATATCCTAATATTGATGAAATGGAAATTACACATGTTATATTCTTTCAAATTATAATGAGCCCAATGCAGCAATAACAGGCACAGGCAACCAATACAGATGTGGGATATAAAACGACACCTCTTTTTGAATTATTTAATGATATGAAATTTTGATTACAAAGAGCAAAGTGACTGTCAAGGAAAAACGTAACAATCAATGAACACGCAAAGACCAATTTTGACAAGAAATGTATTTATTCATTTAAATAACAACAGTAAAGAGATGATACCGTAATGACTATACTACCTAATACCTGAAGTAGTAGTGAAGAGATGTCTGAACGCATCATCTGTAACCGTTTCGATAGTCATTATTCGAGCTCCAGCCTTCGAGAGCGTGTAGACTACATTCATCTTCTTTTTCCTTTCATTGAAACCTTAGGGAGTGGAGTGATTTAATACTGACACTAAAGTGTATGTATATTAGTTCTTTTGATACTTTACGCACGTAATAAGTGTGGAACAAGAAACGACGTACACACTGCAAAAAAGATTGTAACAGCTATGAATATTGATAGGATCAACAGATAACAGAAATAAGAAAAACGCACGAAGCACTCCCAGTCCTGCTCTCTACATCGGTTTCTTTAATACGAAAACAAACTCTATGTATATACCATTTGGCTATAAACTTATAGCTGTGGATCACCAGGGTAGCAATGGGACAGGCTCATAAGAGTGTTGGTAAAATGAAATCATAATTACACTTTGATTTCCCTGCATTACTTTAAGCAATTTATTCCGTAATTGCTCCAACAATGTCACAACTGGTTCCCTTCTATCTCGTATTGTGCATTGGTCTGTTGTTCCACGGGTAATAACAATGCTGTTGACGCAAAGTTGAAATTAAAACAGGAAGTCAAGTTACTGAAGATGGACCCGTATGTAGAAGATTGCTACTCTGATCCGATACATTATTCTCGGTCACGTACATACCCATTTCGTCAATAATACATAGCCAAGGCAAGTTTCTTCTCCAACACATGTGAAAGCAAGTTAGTTTCTACATTACATGAAAAGTCAGTAGACGCATTGTTCAAAAATTAAAATTATAAAATTGTTAATACGGTTTACTAGTGTCTTTTATTGGATCGTAGTAAATTCGTCAGTGAATCCCAGTCACAAAAGGATTTTTCACCTATTTCTCCAATACTTAATTTATAGTAGCCCAGATATAATCACATTTCTTTAATTTGTTGATGCTACCTTATGTTGCTCAGTGTTTTTTTTTTTTTTTTTTTTTGTGCATGACATAGTTGACAGTGCGTTAATTTTATTTTATCATCTCTATGCATCTTTGTCCGATACCACTTGTAGATTAAATTATTGAGTTTGTAGAGTAGCATGGAGAGTTGCATCAAACCAGTCTCTGGACTGAAGACCACACAACAACAACCCAACATCATTTTCAGATTATTTAAGTAAAGGCTCATTGTGAGATCGTAGAATTTGTCTCGGAGGTGTCTGTGGCACCTAACTTAAAGTTTAGGCTGGGACATTTTGTGGTCGAGTTGTTACTCGCGGAGAAATAGAATTATAGTGTATCTACAATGAGCTTCATAGGAACTCGAATTATTTCGGTATCACTTATACACCCACTGTAGTATGTTTCCATTGTGAATAGCACAAAGTTGCAATTACATTTTGGTTCACATTACATAAAATTGTTCCCTTATGGAGGGCAGTACGGTACTGAAAGGCTCGTGGATAGTTGTGTGTGATGTCAACAAGTATTCAGAAACCAACAGCGGTGATCTGCCGATGAAGTGTTTCAGTTAAAAACTAGTCACGATAGTGGAGAATAAAATTCTGTCAATATGACGTCTATTTAGTACATGATAACTAGTTTACAAATTTCTTTATCTTGTTCATAGAAATGCGTTCTACCAAAACTACGGTTCGGCAGTTTTGATACAGTACATATATGATGTAGTAAATATTAGGATTACCGGTGGTATGTGTAGCGTTGGTAGGAAAAGAAACATAAGCGAACGTGTAAGAGAGAAACACTCTTTGTTTGTTTGTTTGGTTGGTTGTTTTGCACATCTGTAGAGTCGCACATCATTCAGTCTTAGTTCTCTGTGTCTTTTATATCCGTACAGAATATAACTTGCATTTTTTAAGCAGTAAAAATTGGTTCGTAGCGTAACTTCTGCTCTGTTATGTGAGGAAAGCAATAACTTTTGATGCAAGTACACTTTACAAGCACAAAAATAAAGAAATGTTTATTAATATTGCTATTTTGCATTCACTAGAAAGTTCTTCATCATGATCAAAGGTACGAATTTCCTGTTATTATTCATTAATGCGAAAGTTGTTTATGCATAACAGCAACATATTTTACATAAGTTCGACGAAGTATTGAAGCAATGTTTGACTTATTTTTGGTTTGCGTATTTCTTTACTTTTCCTCCTTTGTTTGAGGAAATAACGTCTTCTAGCGCTGTATGATAAATCTGTATTGTTTTCTTTATTTTTACAACAAAATTCCTCTGTTTCGCGCTACGAATCAATAATTTTCGAATAAAAGCTGAATGAACGATTGGCAATTTCAGTTTTGCTTTACATACTGTTTATTTTTACCGAACAGGCTTGAGGGTAACTACACTCCTGGAAATTGAAATAAGAACACCGTGAATTCATTGTCCCAGGAAGGGGAAACTTTATTGACACATTCCTGGGGTCAGATACATCACATGATAACACTGACAGAACCACAGGCACATAGACACAGGCAACAGAGCATGCACAATGTCGGCACTAGTACAGTGTATATCCACCTTTCGCACCAATGCAGGCTGCTATTCTCCCATGGAGACGATCGTAGAGATGCTGAATGTAGTCCTGTGGAACGGCTTGCCATGCCATTTCCACCTGGCGCCTCAGTTGGACCAGCGTTCGTGCTGGACGTGCAGACCGCGTGAGACGACGCTTCATCCAGTCCCAAACATGCTCAATGGGGGACAGATATGGAGATCTTGCTGGCCAGGGTAGTTGACTTACACCTTCTAGAGCACGTTGGGTGGCACGGGATACATGCGGACGTGCATTGTCCTGTTGGAACAGCAAGTTCCCTTGCCGGTCTAGGAATGGTAGAACGATGGGTTCGATGACGGTTTGGATGTACCGTGCACTATTCAGTGTCCCCTCGACGATCACCAGTGGTGTATGGCCAGTGTAGGAGATCGCTCCCCACACCATGATGCCGGGTGTTGGCCCTGTGTGCCTCGGTCGTATGCAGTCCTGATTGTGGCGCTCACCTGCACGGCGCCAAACACGCATACGACCATCATTGGCACCAAGGCAGAAGCGACTCTCATCGCTGAAGACGACACGTCTCCATTCGTCCCTCCATTCACGCCTGTCGCGACACCACTGGAGGCGGGCTGCACGATGTTGGGGCGTGAGCGGAAGACGGCCTAACGGTGTGCGGGACCGTAGCCCAGCTTCATGGAAACGGTTGCGAATGGTCCTCGCCGATACCCCAGGAGCAACAGTGTCCCTAATTTGCTGGGAAGTGGCGGTGCGGTCCCCTACGGCACTGCGTAGGATCCTACGGTCTTGGCGTGCATCCGTGCGTCGCTGCGGTCCGGTCCCAGGTCGACGGGCACGTGCACCTTCCGCCGACCACTGGCGACAACATCGATGTACTGTGGAGACCTCACGCCCCACGTGTTGAGCAATTCGGCGGTACGTCCACCCGGCCTCCCGCATGCCCACTATACGCCCTCGTTCAAAGTCCGTCAACTGCACATACGGTTCACGTCCACGCTGTCGCGGCATGCTACCAGTGTTAAAGACTGCGATGGAGCTCCGTATGCCACGGCAAACTGGCTGACACTGACGGCGGCGGTGCACAAATGCTGCGCAGCTAGCGCCATTCGACGGCCAACACCGCGGTTCCTGGTGTGTCCGCTGTGCCGTGCGTGTGATCATTGCTTGTACAGCCCTCTCGCAGTGTCCGGAGCAAGTATGGTGGGTCTGACACACCGGTGTCAATGTGTTCTTTTTTCCATTTCCAGGAGTGTATGTAGAAAAGAAGATGTTCTGTAGGTTACACGGGCCTTTATATATTTTCACTCAGTTTCTAGACGGTTGACCACGTCCGGTTTCCATGGGAATCTAGTAGACACTTACCGCATACGCAAGGAAAATTATCGTTACGGGGTAAAGCCCAGTAGGTATGGAGCACACGCGATGTACAGGTAAGCTGTGCCCTTTACTTAAAGCTTCTACGAAAACTAATGTAGACTAAGCTCACTTGATGCATTGTCCTTGACGTAGCATTCGTTAACGCACCTACCTAGTAAGCAGGAGATCCTGGGTTCGAACCCAAGTCGGGTACACATTTCCACTCGTCGCCTCTGATTCCACGTAATGTCCCAATGCAGCGGACTGTAGCCGGCCGCTGTGACCGAGTTTCAGTTCGAAAACGCGCTGCTGCTGCGGTCGCAGGTTCGAATCCTGCTTCGGGCATGGATGTGTCTGATGCCCTAAGGCTAGTTAGGTTTAAGTGGTTCTAAGTCTAGGGGACTGATGACCTCAGATGTTAAGTCCCATAGTGCTTGGAGCCATTTGAACAACCTACTGTAGGCTACGGTATTTTTACAACTCTAATAAGTTATTCAGTCTTTAAAGTATAGGCCGCGACGTAAGCGTGCTGCTTGTGTATTTTGTACTGCTGCGTGCTTAAAAGATGTGAACAGCAGCGTGCTTTATCGACCAGCGTCGCGCGACAGGACATTCCGCTGTCCTTTCATTTCATTGATGAATCGTTGTTTATTAACGAGCAATTTGTATGAACTTTTTTTGACAGGTAATTTGCTGGAGTTTGGGGCAGTGTGAAACGCAGTTATTGAGCGCGGGGGCACCGTGTTTTGTTCGGGGCTGGTGTTTAGACCACGGCAAGTGAGCGCCTAATTGGCTTACAGCTTACGGGCGGCCATGGCACGCCAGGGGCTTCTAGCAGTTACAGCCAACACTAACTTAAAAGGGGGGCTGACTCGACTTGACTTACAAGCGACAACATCGACTCTTGACGCGTCCCTGGTACATAATACCTGCGGAGCCATTTACCCGCCCGCGCCAAAGCCGACACGGCCGCGCTCGGCCGGCACGCAACCAGGTCACGTGCTCTGCTTGCCTCATTCCCCCCCTCTCCCCCCCCCCCCCCACACACACACACACCGCGGCGTGCGCTCCCCGTCATGACAGTCGCTCACAGTGCGAACCACGTGTTCATCTTGTGCTTTGATTCAGCAACCTTTCGTTTCGTTTACGTAGTTTTTCGTATCGATTACGGGTGATTTCTTCGGTATGTTTTGCGACCGCTCTTTGATCGATTTCGATAATTCTCTGCTACACGGGAAGTATTTAGGTTTCACTGGTGACGGCTGGAGTATCTCAGCCAATGAACGCCTAGTGGTGACACGTAAGCGAATTGAATTTGAGGGTGGTATGAGTGGCAATTGCATAGAAGCAGTTGTGCTGAGGCAGTCAGCCTGTTGTCACCTCTGCGCAGTCCTACATGGGTTTGCCATGTACTGCAGAGTATCTTATTATCAGTTAGTCGGTGCTGAGCAGTTTTGCATGTGAACTGCATCCTATTGTTTGTTGGTGCGAGCAGACAGTGTTGAGCCGAAAGACCTCGGTTGCAACTTGTTTGTATCAGACAAGCTGTGTATGAAAATTGAAGGTGGAGGGAGAAAAAAGGAAAAGAAAGGAAAGGGATTACTGATGTCAGCTGCATTGAGACATCATGCGGAATCAGCGGCGACGAGTGAAAATGTGTACCGGACTGGGGTTCGAAGCCGCGATCCCCTAGTTATTAGGCAGGTGCGTTAACCACTGCACTATGTCCAGAATAACAGACACCACACATTCACGTGGTTGCTTCGCCTAGATGGGCAATGGCTCCACCTTATTCCATGCGGATGCATAAGCATGTCCGACCTCCCGTGGTAATCTCAGAGTAGCGAGAATGGAGGAAACGGACAGGTTCAAACGGTTCAAATGGCTCTGAGCTCTGTGGGACTTAACATCTGAGGTCATGAGTCACCTAGACTCAGAACTACTTAAACCTAACTAAGCTAAGGACATCACACATCCATGCCCGAGGCAGGATTCGAACCTGCGACCATAGCAGTCGCGCGGTTCCGGACTGAGGCGACTAGAACCGGCGAAACGGACAGGGACGGGAATTTGGATCGTCCTTGAGACGTGCCGAGACAGTGCACACAGTTGCGACAACACTGTGTCCCGGACGTCGCATTCGTTAACGCACCTGCCTAGTAAGCAGGAGATCCTGGGTTCGAATCCAAGTCGGGTACACATTTCCACTCGTCGCCTCTGATTCCACGTAATGTCCCAATGCAGCTGACATACGTTATCCCTTCCGTTTCAATTCTGCACACCACCCCCGTCCCCAACACCTTCAATTTACATTTAACGTATCACAGCTGCGGATTTCGCGTGGTGCCTGTTCTTTCGGACATGTTGCTATTCATGAGAAGAACACGGCTGGCGCTGGAAATCTATTTCCCAGAAACTTCGCTCACTGGAAGAGGAGCCAAAATAAGCGAACACCTGTGTCGGTTTATGGGTAGATTTTCGACAGTTTCTGACAAAACAACCGTCAAAAATTTCGACATTAACGTAGGTCCATTCTAGTGCGCATTAAGATCATCCAAACTGCTGACACAGTGACTAACGTCACGGGATGAGACTTTCGCGTCCCGTGTTCGAAACCTTTGTTTTAGTTTGTTTTATTTCCTTTCTTCATTTGTCTACCCATGTCCACGGAAGGTTACTACACGAATATCATGGCAGAGAATACAAGGGCGTAATATTAATTACAAACTTTCAACTGGGTTTCACAAAAAGTGTCATACATTTGTTATTTATGATAATGTGTTACGGTATTTCCAGGGGTTACAATATTTTTAAAATGCCATATTTTTATATTTCGCTCTTATATCAGTTCTTAATTCACGTACATTATTCTTATGTTGATTCTTCAGGAAGATTTGGTGCATTCCTTTGGGTGACACCGATCGTACAAACATTCGAAACACAGAAATTCACACAAATACGAGCATCGCGCGAGGGCAGGTTTGCTGCGTTTCTTCGCATGACTCTCGACAGGGAAAGAAGCGTAGTTAACACTGTTGAAGATTTCACGCATTGGCAATAATTTCGTGGCAGACCACATAAAACGGATCACTTTTCCGAAAACTGGAGCTTGAAATTGATTATGAGTCAACATACACCAACAGGAATTTTACCGAAAACAAAAGTTTGAAAGTGGCTGCAAGGCGTAAGTGCTAAGTACCGCTCCGGGCGTCCGGTATCAGTATCGACTTTGGCGTTGCAACCTCATATTGATCCACTTACGTAAGAAGACTAACTGTTTGCAGTTCAAACAATTTCTGAACAACAGCGCCTAAGTGCAGGTGAAAGTCATCGTATATACAGGGTGATTCAAAAAGAATACCACAACTTTAAAAATGTGTATTTAATGAAAGAAGCATAATATAACCTTCTGTTATACATCATTACAAAGAGTATTTAAAAAGGTTTTTTTTCACTCAAAAACAAGTTCAGAGATGTTCAATATGGCCCCCTCCAGACACACGAGCAATATCAACCCGATACTCCAACTCGTTCCACACTCTCTGTAGCATATCAGGCGTAACAGTTTGGATAGCTGCTGTTATTTCTCGTTTCAAATCATCAATGGTGGCTGGGAGAGGTGGCCGAAACACCATATCCTTAACATACCCCCATAAGAAAAAATCGCAGGGGGTAAGATCAGGGCTTCTTGGAGGCCAGTGATGACGTGCTGGCGGCCTATCCATCGCCTCGGGTAGTTGACGTTCAGGTAGTTACGGACAGATAAGTGCCAATGTGGTGGCGCTCCATCCTGCTGAAATATGAATTGTTGTGCTTCTTGTTCGAGCTGAGGGAACAGCCAATTCTCTAACATCTCCAGATACTGTAGTCCAGTTACAGTAGCACCTTCGAAGAAAAAGGGACCAAAAACTTTATTGGCTGAAATGGCGAACAAATGTACAACTAAATGAAACTTTATAGCTCCCTTAATTCGCCGACAGATAGTGCTTAGCTCTGCCTTTTGTCGTTGCAGAGTTTTAAATTCCTAAAGTTGTGGTATTCTTTTTGAATCACCCTGTATAATCAGGGTGAGTCACTAACTTTTGCCACCAAGAATAACTCCGAAACTATGATAGGAAACGAAAAGTTTGCGGGACAAAAGTTGCATGGGACAACCGGGGCCGTAATATGACGCAGAAAATATCTTTAATTCTAGGTGGGGTCGATTCAGAGAAATGAAGGTCAACTTTGTTTTTTTTAAATGGGGTGCTATAGTTTGGTACTTATTTTCTGATAGCGGCTATCGAGACGAATCCAATGACGTTTAACAGCAAGGTCTTTGAAGGTCAAGGAAGGTTAAAAAGATGAAATGAACGTCCACTTACAAAAGGTATCCGAAGCGGTGACCATTGATATCAATGCAGTGCTGCAATCTTCTTATCATAGATTGAGTGGTATTCCTTATCACATCGACACTTATCGAAGCACATGCTCTGACAGTTCTCTCACATATCTTCAGGTGTAGTTGAATGTCTTTATAAACTATTTCTTTTACGAATCCCCACAAGGAAAAATTCAGAAGCGTCAAGTCTGGCGAAGCAGCCGGGCATGACAAATCTCCTCCGCGCCCAATCCAACGATTTGGGAATTGTCTCGGCAACTCATTCCTAGCCATCAGCGAAAAATGTGCCGGACACCAATCGTGTTGATACCACATTCTGTTCCTTGTTCCTAAAGGTATTTCTTCCAATAACGGCCTTAATGTTTCTTGCACGAATGTAAATGGTCGTTCATGCCACCTTTTTGACCTTCGTTGATCTTCAAAGACCTTACTGTTACACATCATTGGATTCGTCTCAATAGCCGGTATCAGAAAATAAGTACCAAATTATAGAATCCCATTAAAAAAAAAAAGTTGACCTTCATATCTCTGATGGGACCCCACCTTGCAACAAAAAACCAACGTCATATTATGGCCACCGTTTTCACATGCAACATTTGTCACACAAACTTTTCAGCTACTATCATACTTTCAGAGTTATTCTAGGTGGCATCACAAAAAGGAACATATCTCATTCGTTGCACCGAACTGAAAGATCGATCTATTAGCTAAAGTGGTGCGTCTCTGGACAATATTTTTGCTTGTGATGAAACACGGATACACCACTTTGAAGAGGAGTGCATTTGTGCAGTGGAAACAGCATGAATCACCTGTCCATAAGAAATTTAAAACACAGCCATCGGCTCATTTTATCCATCTCTGGGAGTGCAAGGAAACATGCCCAGGTGTGGGATCGACATTTTGAAATCATCTATACGGTGATGTAGGTTAGGATCCCAGGTAACACACCCTGCTGCCATTCATCCTGTGGGCCATCGTTTGCTAGAAATGAACGAAAAAATGTCGGAATTTTGCCTGATATTCTACTGCCTAGTTCCCAGAGACGCGCTCTGACACAGCGTGTAACGTATGTTCGTGGCTTGCAGACTGTCGTTGGTTTAAATCTTGCAGGTCCTGCAAATCCTTCTTATTTTAAAATTTTTGTCGAAATGACTGATTATTTCTATTCAGTTAATTAGGTTAAATGTAACCTTTTATAATTTATTTTCCTTTTTCACATCAATGTAATCATCGCATCAACTATTTCACCTGCCCTTATTTTGTCTTACAATCTTTCTTTTTCCACTAGGAATCTTTGTCTATGTCACTGTACCGCATGACACATTGATTAGGTGGTGCAGACTTTTCCATTGTGAATCCGTCAATCGCAAGCGAATTTGAGGCAAGCAGTAGACACGTGTGTATTCATCACCTCCAAAATTAATACGAAGAGCTGCATTACATGAACAGTGCATGTGTTGCATACCTATTGGGCTTTATCTCATAACGATCGCTTTGTTGCGGTTATTGTCTTAGTAGATTCCATCAGATACCGGAAGCGGTGAAGCGTCTGTGAGCTGAGTGAACCTACAGAACATTTTTATTCTACTTAGTTATCCTCCAGTCTGTTACGTAAAAATAAACAGTACCATATTTATACCAAAATTAGAATTGTCAACGTTTAATTCAGGTTTTATTCGTCCATTGTTGATTTGTAACGTGAAACAGATGGATGTTGTAGTAAAAATAATGAAAACAATACAGATTTATCATATAGCGCTAGAAAACACAGTTTCTTCTAAAAAAAAGGCTAAATGAAAAAAAGCAAAAGGAAAATATATCAAACATCGCTTCAGTATTTCGCCAAACTTATATAAATCATGTTTCTGGTACTCATAAACGAACTTCGCATTTATCGATAGTAACAGGAAACTTTTGCCTTTGATCATGACGAAAAAAGTCCTATTGAGTACAAAGTAACAACAATAACTACGTATGCATTTCATGTCCGTGTAAGTAAACTGCACTTGCATCGAAAGCAATTCCTTTGCTTTCAAAAAAGCGCAGAAGTTACGCGATCAACAAATTTTTATTAGGTATAAAATGCAGTTTATATTCCTTAGAGATAAAATACACAATGGACTAACACTGAATGATGTGCTTTTCTAATTATGTGCAAAACAAACAACCAAACAAACGAAAAACAATTCGTCGACTACGAGTTTATCTTTTACACATTTATTCATGTTCCTTTCCTTACCAACGCTACCAATACTTACAGTAATCCTACCATTTACTGCGTCATTTATTTACTGTACTACAACTACCGAACTGCAGTTTCGGTAGAACGCAACTCTAGTTTGAGTGGTGTCTGTGTCATGACTTGCCGTTAGGAGCCGGTACTGTGAACGTGACGTAAGGTTGAAAGATAAGCGTCGGTGCGGATTATAACTGCAGGCAGTTAACGTGGGATTGGACAAGGTGAACAGGGCTTCACTTGAAAAACCGTATTTTAAAATTTTAACAGCAACAGAAACAGTGCTGCTACTCTTCGCGAATATCGATGCAAAAATGAATACGGAGAGGTCCTCTTTCGGCACAGGCATTGAAGACTGTGGTGTCACCGCCAGACACCACACTTGCTAAGTGGTAGCTTAAATCGGCCGCGGTCCATTTAGTACATGTCGGACCCGCGTGTCGCCACTGTGTGATCGCAGACCGAGCGCCACCACAAGGCAGGTCTCGAGATACGGAATAGCACTCGCCCCAGTTGTACGACGACTTTGCTAGCGACTACACTGACGAAGCCTTCTCTCATTTGCCTTCAACTAAGTCCATGGCTACGACCTAGTAAGGCGCCATTAACCGTATCTGAAGATAGTCTTATTTGTATTATCAAGAGCGATGTACCACAAGGATGGAATAAAGATAAGTATTCGAGGAGCTGCATACTTTTCTTGTTAGAATTCACTACTTATCCAGTTCCAAAATTCACGCCCGTCTGCGTTAGATAGCGTGCATTTCGGCCTCCTATATCTACAAGATGTTGGCACAGTTACCAACACATCAAAGACCATGCGTCGAAAGTTCGAATTAACTGGTGATTTGGGAATTGCTCCTGTGAGAGGCCGATAGTCAGTTGTGCCACAAATTCTTGAAGTGACTGTTGTCACAGCTGAGAATTCTGGATGCAATGTGCGATCTTCAAGCAGCGCATGAGCTGAGCATTCCACCGGCCGAGAAGTGATGAGAACAGCTGTGAAATACATTCTCTACTGCATTTCCAGGCTGTCGTGGAAGCAGTTGGTCGTCACATTGAGCAATGTCCATAATCTGTAAAGTACCCATGGTACGTAACAAACGATTGGTGAAAGTAAGGTGTTTTTCTTTCAACGGTTTATTCGTTATTTCTCTTCTGCATGTCCTTACAGATGTTTGCAGAAAGTTTCATTGTCCTATGAGCTCTCGTTTTTCATGGGAGCAGTCTCCAAGTAGCAAAAGTTTAATTACGATCGCCCTATACATTGGACACAGTTGTATATGTTGCTTCATTGGACTATCAAATTTGGCCTCACCTCTCGTATTCTCCTGACACGGCACCTAAAGAATTCGTCCTCCCACCTCGGGTTAAGAAGCCATTGCGTGGAAAGCATTTCCTCAATGGTTATGGGGATATTATAAGGTCACTTGCTTCTGAATCCGGTTCACTACATCTGTTGCTTACTTTTCATCTTAAATCGACGTTTAGAGTTACTTGAACAAAATAGCAGTTAAAAAAGCTCAACA
Source organism: Schistocerca serialis cubense (assembly GCF_023864345.2). Classification (NCBI taxonomy): domain Eukaryota; kingdom Metazoa; phylum Arthropoda; class Insecta; order Orthoptera; family Acrididae; genus Schistocerca; species Schistocerca serialis. The sequence goes on along the minus strand of NC_064641.1, from coordinate 386,780,491 downwards.
GGACATACATTTTCTCTTTCTAGAAATTTATTATGCCTGCTGTTGGCAACTGATTGCATCATAGAGGGGAAAGCTGAAAAATAAGTCCTTGAGGCAACTAAAGACGCCAGAATAACAATAACAAGCAAAACTAATAAGAGGAATAGAGAAGGTGAGGAACATTAAAAGCCAAGAAGACTGTGGATCTAGAATATATGAGGAACAACAGAGGTGAGTCATTGATCAAATGTAACTTTGAGGTGAATTTCCTGAGTATTAAATTTTGTGACATGTTTATTTTATGCGCAAAAATATCTATTTGAACTAGAGGTCCGAAAGTTTTTAGTATGTTTCAGGGAACTATTTGGAGGAAAATAGACTTCACACACAGACGTGTTGTCAACAGGAAGTAGGATACATATTGATTAATTATAAGAAGTAACCTTAATTTTAATTATCAGATGTAAATGTTTCTAGAATAAAAACTTATAGCTGTAACGACACGATTGTACTCTACCTTTTAAGGTAGGCCTGCTGTTAATGTGCGCTTAAAGTACCAAGCATGTATGTTAGCTAGTCAGTGCATATAATCCAAGTATGGGCCGGCATGTAGAAAAGTAATTTACTGATCTAAAAAAAAAATGTAATAATCAGTGCGAGAACTAATGTGATTAATTGTAGATGAAATGGTTCAAATGGCTCTGAGCACTATGGGACTTAACTTCTAAGGTCATCAGTCCCCTAGAACTTAGAACTACTTAAACCTAACTAACCTAAGGACATCACACACATCCATGCCCGAGGCAGGATTCGAACCTGTGACCGTAGCGGTCGCGCGGTTCCAGACTGTAGCGCCTAGAACCGCTCGGCCACCCCGGCCGGCAATTGTAGATCAAAATGATAAGCAAGAAACTCTATTGTATTGTCCTACAGGTTTCATCACACTAAGGCAGAACGTGTTTTAGTTATCTTCTGTCCAGCTTCACAGGCAAGTTACCTTAAGATTGGACATTTTCTGGATGGTTAAATTCTACATTTCCTGGTATCAGCAAGTTAGCTATCTGTAGGAAATGTGTCGCCTTGAGGGGTGAATGTGTAGAGAAGAATTAACACTGCCAGCAAGTTTCAAGGCTACAGCTTGATTTGTTCGAGGTGATAATTGAGACATTATATCTACCCTTGTAAGTCGAGTGCCGGAACACCAGTGCGAATTAACGACCGAGGCTACGGAGGCTGTGCAACGATACAGGCAGAGGGAAGGGAGTAGCTTACCGGTGGGGCTGGGCCGCTCGAGGCCCATGGACGCCGGCGGGGGCGGCACGCGCGACCACGCCGCGTACCAGGGGCACGCCTTGTCGCCGGCCGCGCCGCCGCCTCCTCCGCCCCCGGGGTAGACCGCCACGAACGGGCTGCGGCCGGACGCCGCCGCCGCCAGCGCGCCGAAGTGCGTCATCAGGCCCAGCCTGCAACACACCGCACACACTCTCACATGTCGCACCGTATCTCATACCTACCGCTTATAGCATTACAACACAGAGCCTCCTTTTTTTCACATTTTTTTTTATTTCCTATTTTTAAGTACGAGGGGCGTTTGAAAAGCCCGTGCAAAGTCCAAGAGATGGCACCACCGGCCGGTATCGAGGTCATGTTTAGTTAGCAGCATCTTTGGAAAAAACCCACACAAAGTTTCAGCCATATTTGTCTATTTCTTTGTGTTTGGCTTTCGTGTGAATCAAGAAAGTCGAGTGACTGTCAAAAAATGGACGAAAAAGAATTTAGTGTGGTGATTACACATTACTTTACGAAAGGCAAAACGCCTCAGGAGTCTTAACAGAAGCTTGATAAACGCTATGGTGACTCTGCACCTTCGATTAGAACAGTTTATAAGTGGTTTCAAAATTTTCGGAGTGGCCATATGTGCGTAAGTGATGCTGAACGTTCTGGACGCCCTGTGGAGGTTACGAGTCCAAAAATCATTGATAAAATCCATGATATGGTGATGGAGGGCGGAGGAGTTAAGGTGTGTGAGATTGCTAGTGCTGTGGACATCTCGAATGAACGGGTACATAATATTTTGCATAAACATTTGGACCTGAGAAAGCTATCCGCAAGATGGGTTCCGTGATTGGTCACGCTTGACCAAACACGGAATCGTGTGAAGTGTTGCAAGGACGGTTTGCAAATGTTCACGAAGAATCCGCAGGACTTAAAGCGTCGTTTCGTCACTGTGGATCAAACATGGATACATTACTATACTCCTGAGACCAAAGAACAATCTAAACAATGGGCTACCAAGGGAGAATCGGCACCAAAAAGGGCGAAGACCATTCCTTCGTCAGGAAAGGTTATGGCGACTGTCTTTTGGGATTTGCAAGGGATACTCCTCATCGACTATCTGGAAAACGATGAAACTACAACAGGTGCATATTATTCATCGTTTCTGGACCGTTTTAAGACCGAGCTGCAAGAAAAGCGCCGGCGATTGGACCTAAAAAAAGTCATTTTCCATCACGACATTGCACCAGCACACATCACAGCAGTCGTAGTCGCAAAATTAATGGAAATAGGATTCCAACTCGTATCACATCCCCCTCTATTTTCCAGACTTGGCTCCCTCGGACTACTGTTTGTTCCCCAGTTTGAAGAAATGGCTGGCGGAACAAAGTTTTTATGAAAATGAGGAGGTGATTGCAGCAACTAATAGCTATTTTGTAGACTTGGACAATTCCTATTATTTGGAAGGGATCAACAAATTATAACAGCGTTGGACGAAGTGTATAAGTCTAAAAGGCGACTATGTCGAAAAATAGAAAAGGTTTACCCCAAACACGTAAGTAGTTTTTATTTTTGCACGGACTTTTCAAACGCCCCTCGTATAAGAGACGAGAAAAAGCTTCCGTTCGAAGACCGAATAGTCCAGGAACGTTATGCCAAATTAGGCAAAACCGACTTAAGCAATCGTCCAACCGAGTCACCAGGTTGAAGTTACCCATTTGGTTAAACACCGTCTCTTGCTGTACATCGTCGTCCAACAGGAACCGTTGACGCTTCAAGGCCTTGTTTAAAGCACCGACGGCGTGATAATCGCATGGGGAGACAAATGGACTTTCAAGTGATAGAGAACATCAGTCAGTCGTCCTTTTCTTGGAGGTTTTATTCTCAAATCTAGATTTCGGCTAGTGTCGAGCAATTATCAATGCACCATTTCATAGTATCAATGCTTATGCTAGTGCATCAGTCCCCTGTTGTTCGGGTTTCTGTCACAGTTGTGTGACAGGTAGATCTATCACTTGAAAGTCATATCACCGTCGCTGAGTGCACCCACGTTCCTAATGGAAGGTAACCTGACATCAGGACTATGGGAAGGGTGCTCGAGTGTCTTCCACTTCGATTGGCGTTATCATCAATCAGAACCATTTGTCCCAGTTTTCCCAGACGTTTCACCTGAGGGTACATAGACATGCTGACCCATACAGACACTTCATTCATCTATGTCTACTGATGTGTGTTCCTCGGAAGCCAAGAGAAGAGTAACAGTACGTTGGTCCTTTGGACGCTTTTGGTAACGTCGCCGTATTTTATGTTTGCGTATTAACAGCACGGACGCTGGAAGTACACGAGTGCCACCATGATCCCTTGCCTACTTCTCTCTACTCCTATAACCGCTACATTGCTACATTGCATACACGCTGCCGCAACGCCCTCAAACCGAAATTTTTGATCGCCCCTTATAATTTCATGTTAGAAGTGTATATACGGGATGCAGTCGGTATAGTTGCAGATATTTCTGTTGGTGACTGAGGACGTATGTTAAACAACATTACATTACTATTTACGTCATTTTTAGACTAAAATTATAGCTATTACAAGTCGTACGCTTTTAGTTTGAGCATTACCGTCAAGTACGAGGGCTGCTGGGAAAGTAACGTCCAACCGGGCGTGAAATGGAAACGACAGTGAAAGTCTGACGAAGCTTTGCAAAAAAACTGTTGGGCAGCGTCTCTAGTATGCCCGTCGATCAATTCATGTTACTCTTATCAGCTCTGAGCGCTCATTGAGCACATAAAGACACCTAGAACAACATGTTTCTCAGCAATTATGAGGCTCTTCGCCTGACATGATGCAGCCCACTTAACATAACTGTCATGCGTTTCCTTCTTCATAACAATTCTCGGCTGCACTCTGCAGGGGCAATGAAGACGCTCTAGCAGCATTTTCGATCGGCAGTGTTTGATCACCACAATACAGCTCGTAATTGCTCCCCCCCCCCCCCACCCCCACCCCTCAGTTTAATCTCTGCTCACAGGAACCGCTGTCTATGAGGACAACATCTTGGCATGGACAACGAGGTTTAGACCAGTGGAGAGAATTGGCGGAAACACAGGCGACTGCCTCCTATGATGAAGGTACAGGAAAGTTGGTGCAATGCTACGACAGATGTCTAAGATTCGACTACATAGAGAAGCAGTAGTGTTCTTTTATTATGTTTTTGGCCATGAGTTTTGTTTATTGAAAATAAATAGTTGGTGGAACTTTAACACAGTAACGTTTTTTATCATTGCCGCCTTACGTGTCACAATGTTGTAAGTAAAACGTGTTTGATTTTCACTGTGCTTTCCTTTTCGCGACTGATCGGACCTTACTTTCCGAATATCCCTCGTACATATGACAAAGACAAGTCATTAACGCTTACTTTCCCCTAGGTAGCAGGTTACATTTTAAAGTGTGGACCCTTGGACGCAAAACGGTCAGTCTATACTGACCGGCGTACTCCACTTAGTGGTGTAGTGACAGCAGTGCAGAAAACATCAGGTTGAAAAGTTTGTGGGAAGACTGTTCGACGCAGAGGAAAAAACAGCCAACACACTGATATGTTTACCTACTCCTAATGTACCACAATAAAAATATCGCCACTTGTACTCGTTACACCCTGTATAATTTTTCGTTCTATTTTCAATACCAATTATCTATAATACTGTAAAGCAAACTATTGGAAATGATTTGTAATACTGTGGTAAAGGAATGTAGTAGACACGTTTGTAAGGTCACGGCTTTTGCTATGTACGATAAGTCTCTAGACAAAAATAACCTCGTCATGGACCTAACATCCGTGGCATGAGGGAGCGTGCACACAGAGTGTTGCAAATTAACAATGAGACCGGACGTGAGTAACGGCGAAAGCACGCGCTAAACTTAGTGTGTCAACTTGACGGAATTAAAATGGTAGGAAGGCAGATGAAGATAATGAGCAATAGTGGGGACCACGGTACAGCAGTTGTTTGGTGAGAGTTTTAAGAATATCAATGGAAGAACACTGCGCGGCCAAGCGTATTTAATTCTGCTCGTAAAAAGAAGAAGGGCCTTTCTCCCTTGCAGCACGCCGCGAGTACAGCATCTCCGCTCAAAAGTTAAGACTCCGTCATTCTAGAAGTTAAGAAATACAAAAGGCCTGCCACCGTATCAAAAAAAAAATTTCAAATGTGTGTGAAATCTTATGGGACTTAACTGCTAAGGTCGTCAGTCCCTAAGCTTACAGACTACTTCACCTAAATTATCCTAAGGACAAACACACACACCCATGCCCGAGGGAGGACTCGAACCTCCGCCGGGATCAACCGCAAGGTCCATGACAGCAGCGTCTGAGACCGCTCGGCTAATCCCGCGCGGTAATAAATTAATATTTAGTACAAAAATGCGGAACATCAAATAGAAGAAAAAATATCTTTTTTTACTAGAGACTGAACAGTATAACAATAATAATAATAATAATAATAATATTGTTATTATTATTGTTTTTCTTATTATTACACGTACAAGGTGGCGAGAAAAGTTATGAGACTGACAACACTTTGAGCGATCTGGCAACGCTGCACAGTCCAAGTCTGCAGCGCCCCAGACCGCTCGGCTGATTCCGCGCGGAGCCACCGTATCAGAGTCCGCAACTAAACATTGTAGGTGTTTTGTTAACTCTAAATTTTGTCAGTCTTAATAACTATGCCAAGTCATCACTACCAATAACACTATCCTTTTCGTATCACTGCAATAGCCGAGTGTCACACAAATGAAATTACATTCATTTTAAATTTATTAAAGTCCAGAAAGTAAATTTTGTTAGCTCAGTGAAATCTGCAACTTCATAATTTAACTGGAGTGTAGATTAACTTGTGCACATTTAACTACAATCAACATCTTTTTTTGAGAAAGAGACTTATTAACCATTTGTCACAGTATTTCTGGCAAAATTATAGCACAAAATTTATTTCAACAGTGTGACTTTATGTACTTATCTACATGTATTGTGATTCTTGGCTTTCGTACTTTCGGCGTTGGCCCTTTACTTGCTGCTGTATGTGACAGGTTCAGTAGTGTTCTTTTATTATGTTTCTGGCCATGAGTTTTGTTTATTGAAAATAAATGATTGGTGGAACTTTAACACAGTATCGTTTCTTATCATTGCCACGTTACGTGTCACAATTAGCAAATGACTCTGGATTTTTAATTGTTACAAAGCTTCCAGTGTGATATTAATTAACGTTCGAACATTTTATAAGATTATGCATATTCAACCGAGCTCTCTCACGTGGATTAATTGTCACCGTTCACAGAAATTTTATTAATTATGATCTAAATTTACATTTAACTCAACATAATCAGTTTTATAACCTTTGTTCACATTCGAGGTAGAGACCGCATTATTTCAGTAAACAACTACAGCTTTGCTAAATTTCAGTTCAAAATTAATGACGTCTCGTTAACTACTTAAAATCAAATAACACAATCGCACATTTCTCTAGCTTCGATTGTTATTAGCTCAACGTATTTCTTTGTCGTAATTACTTCCAGTAGCACACTTATTCGCATTCTGTCGCTACAAAATTCTTCAGAATAAATGCCTTTCCCGAAAACTACAGGACATTACTTTACACCTGTCATTTAATTACCAGGGAGTATGGATAAGTTACACGCTGTGCAGCAGAGAGATAACGCTAATTTAGCACATTATTTGATATTAAAGGTGAAGCCCCCATAAGACGCAGTCGGATGATAACGTAATTTTGTACGCGTACACACCCTCGGCGGGCTGTAAATGTTTGCAATTCTCTGTGACAGGTAGTATGGCCAACAGAGTGCATAAGTGTTGTTCATGTTTAATGGTGTTACCAGACGTGGTAAGGGTATAGAGGGAGTCCCAGGAAGAATAGTCATTTTTCAGCGGTATGACAGGGACGATCATTAGAAGCAAAAAGGAGTAGTGAACACGGACTTGGAAATGCATACGTTAAGAGCTATGACTATCTTCGATATTGCAAGCTCTTTGCTTTCCATATTTTTGGAGAAGGTAGTGCTATGACCAGACGAAACTATATCTCTCTGCTCCGGTGATGGCAACCTCCCTAGAGATTCTGGAGTTTGTTGTCCTTGGACATTACTCCTCTGGTACTGGGTTGAAACTGTTTCCTGGCATTGGGCTAGTCTGAGCAGCAGGAACGAATTACTGGGAGTGCTAGAAGACTAGAAAACTTAGGAGGAAGGCGTCTTCTTCTCTTCTGTTTGATTCTTGGCGTTACATCGATGATATGACGCCAGTCGCGTTCTGTAAAAACTGGATGCCTGTTTATCAGGCACAGGTCCTTCTGGATGATGTCGGTCAAATTGGCGATTTCCCAGCCGAATGCATATGGCTTATGGGGAGGGGAAGGTTTGGGGATATTAGATGGGGTATAAGGAGAGGGATAGGTGTGAAATGGGAGACGAAAGAGTAGTCGTCCGGCCGTAACTGAGCGCTCTTTCTTTGCTTTGGAAGAGGGCTCATCGAGCTGCAACATATGAAATAGTAGTTCACTTTGTTACATGACTGATGAAAAGATTTATTTAACTTCGTACAACCCTTTGCCGGGGGAGTGCATAGATATTTACAACTTTCAGTGACTATTGAAATGCATACAATCACAAACTTCTCTGGAAGTAGAATTTTCGACATTTACATCTGAGACTTCACTATGGCTGTTCCTACTGGATGATGCTGACTGCATCAACTGAGGTCACGAACTGAGGTGGAGAACTTCTAACCCCCGACTCTACATTGACCTCTGTGCGAGGGCGTTGCTGTGCTGAGAAAGAGAACGTGTCTTCTTCAGCCTTTCAAATTTGTCACTGCAGACTGAAGCGAGACGTTGCTTACGTCTGTGGTATCGATTTGCGTTGCCGACTTTGGTGTGGCGCTGCGATCTTTGGACGATACCACAGATGGTATTAAAAAGAAAAGCAATAAACAAGGGCTGTAAAATGTGTACGTTCAGAACTATGAACACTTTTTCAGTAAAAGACTTGTTTCTCATGGTGGTATGGGAGACGAATATGTGCTCATGGCTCTTAAAGTATGACCATAGGATGGCCCGAGTGTGGTACTGTGTACCGAAACCGTTAGCCTGTAAGAAAGATAAAGTGCGACTGTAGTCTAAAACAAACACTTTGCTGTAAGAAGGAAGGAAATGAATCTCCTCAGGAGCTAGTAAAATAAATGAGTGATACGTGAGACTGCTCATTTGCAGCTATGTCATGTTACAGAACTAAGTTTTTCAGAATTAGTTTTGAAACATCATAAAAAACTAAAATATACGAATGATGTTTATCGTGTGGATAAGAAAAAATCCGCCTTTAGCAACTGAATGTTTATTTGCAAAAGATGGATTTGTTCCTACGTACATGATGAACAAAATTCAAGTAATAACGGAGGAAGAATTGCTGCAGATGTTAACAGTATTGAAAAACATACGAGCTTCCGAAATGTGGTCAGAGCGATCACAGAATTGAATTTAGAATTTCGACAAGGACATTGGTGTACGTTCTCAGCGTCAAGAGACGTTAACAGCCGGCTGTTAATCGCTCACTTACTAAAGACTGCAAAGGAAGCCTTTTCCATCCGTAGAGTTACAGTTGTTAACAACTGCAGCAGTGGAAGTCGGAGTAATAGAAGTTAAAGTACCTACGTAACACTTGCATTTGCAGCAATTAAATCCATTAAGGATGAAATGCACATTTTCGCTAGAAAAGAGGCTGAGTTAAGTCTTACAGCTTTAGAAACACAATATATAGCAGCCAAATAGAGAGAGAAAGAGAGCAGAAAAAAATCATCAGCATTCTGTACAGACTTACGATACGAGAGAAAAAGAATTGTCGGAGCTAACTAAAAGGCAAGCGGGCTTTACTGTAAACGTTAACGGGCGAATTCTGTGCGCTTGTGTTAGTTCCCGAGTCGTCTTTGAAACGGGATTGCACAGAAAAATGAAGAGACTACAAAAGTGTGGAAGGTTAGCGGGTCGCAGTTCCGCGGAACCGAGAAAGGAACAATGCGGCATGACAAAAAGGTCCTTTTGCACTGTTCTACATAAAATCTCGTGAGTGTAACAGCCGACAAGGACGGTTAAAAAAAAAAAAAAAAGAAAAAGAAAGAGAGACTGCGCGGGTTCGCAGGTGTGGTGCCAGGCGGGAGTGGGCATGACGTGGCAAAACGGTCTCCCGTCAGCGCGGGCCACCCAGCTAGTGCAGATTAGGAGCGCGATAGCCGCGCCGCGGAGCCTCGGCTGGGCGGAGGGCCGGCGCAGGAAGCGCGCGCCGTCGTGCCGTTGTAACCCGAGCGAGCGCCGCAGCTGGTGGGGCCCGCCGCCCACAAAGGACGTCGCAGGGGCGGCCAGACTGCACTGCCCCGACTCACTCCGCGTGGACGCCGGCGCTGGCTTCCGCCGTCCACCAATCTGGCGGCGCTCTCCTGCGTTTGGCGAATGATCGCAATCAAGATCTGAGCTAGTGAACTCATGTTAGTTTCGAGATAAACAACGAAAATACACTACTGGCCATTAAAATTGCTACACCACGAAGATGACGTGCTGCAGAAGCGAAATTTAACCGACAGGAAGAAGATGCTGTGATATGCAAATGATTAGCTTTTGAGAGCATCCGCACAAGGTTGGCGCGGGTGGCGACACCTACAACGTGCTGACATGAGGAAAGTTTCCAACCGATTTCTCGTACACAAAAAATGGTTCAAATGGCTCTGAGCACTATGGGACTCAACATCTTAGGTCATAAGTCCCCTAGAACTTAGAACTACTTAAACCTAACTAACCTACGGACAACACACACACCCATGCCCGAGGCAGGATTCGAACCTGCGACCGTAGCAGTCCCGCGGTTCCGGACTGTAGCGCCAGAACCGCTAGACCACCGCGGCTCTCGTACACAAACAGCAGTTGACCGGTGTTGCCCGATGAAACGTTGTTGTCATGTCTCGTGTAAGGAGGAGAAATGCGTACCATCACGACTTTCATAAAAGTCGGATTGTAGCCTATCGCGATTGCGGTTTATCGTATGGCGACATTGCTGCTCGCATTGGTCGACATCCAATGACTGTTAGCAGAATATGGAATCGGTGGGTTCAGGAGGGTAATACGGAACGCCGTGCTGGATCCCAACGGCCTCGTATCTCTAGCAGTCGAGATGACAGGCATCTTATCCGCATGGCTGTAACGGATCGTGCAGCCACGTCTCGATCCCTGAGTCAACAGATGGGGACGTTTGCAATACAACAACCATCTGCACGAACAGTTCGACGACGTTTGCAGCAGCATGGACTATCAGCTCGGAGACCATGGCCGCGGTTACCCTTGACACTGCATCACAGGCAGGAGAGCCTGCGATGGTGTTCTCAACGACGAACCTGGGTGCACGATTGGCAAAACGTCATTTTTTCGGATGAATCCGGGTTCTGCTTACAGCACCATGATGGTCGCATCCGTGTTTGGCGACGTTGCAGTGAGCGCACATTGGAAGCGTGTATTCGTCAGCGCCATACTGGCGTATCACCCGGCGTGGTGGCATGGAGTGTCATTGGTTACACGTCTCGGTCACCTCTTGTTCGCATTGACGGCACTTTGAACAGTGGACGTTACAATTCAGATGTGTTACGACCCGTGGCTCTACCCTTGATTCGATCCCTGCGAAACCCTACATTTCAGCAGGATAACGCACGACCGCATTTTGCAGGTCCTATACGGGCCTTTCTGCATACAGAAAATGATCGACTGCTGCCCTGGCCAGCACATTCTCCAGATCTCTCACCAATTGAAAACGTCTGGTCAATGGTGGCCGAGCAACTGGCTCGTCACAATACGCCAGTCACTACTCTTGATTAACTGTGGTATCGTGTTGAAGCTGCATGGGCAGCTGTTCCTGTACACGCCATCCAAACTCTGTTTGACTCAATGCCCAGGCGTATCAAGGCCGTTATTATGGCCAGAGGTGGTTGTTCCGGGTTCTGATTTCTCAGGGTCTATGTACCCAAATTGCGGGCAAATGTAATCACATGTCAGTTCTAGTATAATGTATTTGTCCAATGAATTCCCGTTTATCATCTGCATTTGTTTTTGGTGTAGCAATTTTAATGGCCAGTAGTGTATTTTGAGATTCCACTCTGTACTCTCCTGAAGTCCAGTAGGACCAAATACACTCTAAGGGAAAAAAAGGAACGACTCACCACGAAAGAATTATCAGAATGGGATCCAATTCGGTAGATGTGATGTACAAGTACTGACAAATAAATGATTAACATTTCAGAAGAATTGGATTATTTATTGATGACCAAGATCTTCACAAATTGAACAGTTAAATAACGCGTTGGTCCACTTCAGGCCCTTATGCACGCAGTTATGCGTCTTGACATTCATTGACAGAGTTGTTGACTGTCCTCGTGGTGGATATCGTCCCAATTTCTGTCCTATTGGCGCGTTAGATCTTCGAAATCTTGAGCAGGTTGGAGCATCCTGCCACTCCTACTGCTAAGGCTCTCAATTTGGAGAGCAACCTTGCTGGCAAAGATGCTGTTTGGCAAGCATGAAGACACACAGTAGAAACTCTCACCGTATGTGTGTGGATATTATCTTGTTGAAGCACGGAACGCCTTAACATGAAGGGCAACGAGACGTTGCGTATAATATCATCGACGTACCGCTGTTCTGTAAGAATGCCGTGGATGAGAATCAAAGGTGACCTGCTATGAAAAAAATTGGCACTACAGACCATCACTCTTGGTTGTCGACTTAATGGCGGGCGACAGTTAGGATGGTACCCCACGGCTGTCCAGGGCGTCTACAGACACGTCTTCGCTGGTCATTTGGGATCAGTTCGAACCAGGACTCATCACTGAAGACAATTGTACTCCATTCAATGAAATTCCTGGCCGAAGACGTGTCTGGATACGCCCCAGAGAGCTTTGGGAACCAACCTGACTGTCCCCCGCCGTACGGCCACACAACCAGTAGTGATGGTCCTGGGTTGCCATTTCTTTTCATAGCAATACCCCTGTGCTTGTCATCAGCGGCACCTGTACAGCACGTCAGTAAGTCGACGATATCCTACGTCCCGTTCTGTTGACCTTCATGGGAGGCTATCCTGGGCTTACATTTCAGCAAGATAATGCCCGCCCACACATGGCGAGAGTTTCTATCATACTGCTTGCTTTCATGCTTCCCAAACACTACTTTGGCCATCGAGATACCCCAGTCTCTTCCCTATTGAGAACTTTTGTAGCATTATGGGCAGGCTCCAACAACCTGCTTGCTGAAGCCCAGATGTAACACGTCAATTGGATCGAATTTGGCACGATATCCCTCAGAAGAACACTCAACAACTATATTAATCAAGACAGAGCTGAGTAACTGCTTGCATAAAGACCAGATGTGCACCATCCCATTATCGACTTGCTCAGTTTGTGAATCTCTCTTTCCGGAATAAACCATCCAAGTTTTTCTGAAATTGTAATCATTTTTTTGTCGGTACGTGTGCATCAGATCAATTGATTTCCATTACATTACAGTGTAGTGGGTTATTCTTCCACTACGCTGTAGCGAGAGCCCTTGCTACTTATCATTTCGCCATTACATGTTTTGAAAGTTTTCTCATTTCTCCTAGGTATTGGCAGGTAAGACCTTCAACCTAAATGTGTTCTTGAACAGTAAGGCTTGAAGTTATTGTTTATGACAAAGCCATTTCATTTGGATGTTGAATCAAACTTGGTTAATAAAATGTAGGCTATAGTTCCGTATACTGGATCCTCTTCAGGTGCTTAAAGCTACCCCTTACTTTTTTATTCTAAACTCTACCGATGTTATCACACACCCTTCTTCTTTTGGAATTCTACTGCAGATCCCAAGAGGATGGTGAGTAAAGACTGATCAAAGAAGGTAGGTGTCTGTCTATGATGTTCAGAAAAAGTAGAGGAAATCGAAGGCGGCCAGAAAAAAGTGCAACGTTTCAAAAACAACATTTATTAAATTATCCAACATGAGGTACGGTACATCTGAGAATGTATCTACAACAAAAAGAGGGAGACCTACAATTTTGGAAAAAGTTCTTGAAGAAGAGCTAGTTTAATAATGTCTTTCTGTCCAAACTGCTTTCTTTGGACTTACTCGTAATGAGTTTCAACAGTGAAATTTTTGGGAAAAAATGGGTTAGTCTTTTTCTCAAACGTTACAAAACCAGACGGTCAGAAAGAGAGCAAATAGGTACATCAACTACAGCAAACGAAACCAGAGGAACTCTATAACCTTCTGGGATTGTTATATTATACTTACTTCGAAACTTGTTTATGTTTTCTCCCATTTAATACTTTTTGCCAATTTTATTTGGAGTTTTTTTTACTATTTTTTAAAAACCTACGACTTTTGCAAATATTTTTCGAACTTGTTAACAGTAACGTTTTTGAAAACATTTTTCCATAATACCTTTTAATTATATTTTCTAAGAGTAACATGTTTATAAGAAATAATGTTTCATTGTTTTCTATTTTTAAAAAATAACAAAATGAGGATTCAGTTTTGGATACTTTCCTCTAACCCTCTGTGAATAGTTTTATAATAATTTCATTCTTTGCTTCGAAAGGTAGTGATCCATTGTAGAGCCTCGGTTATTTTCAGCAAAATATGAGTAACTTGGGACTGCTACAGAGTGGTTTCGAATCCTGAAAATCTGTGAGAGGATCACCAGTCTACAGAAACCGATACTGCTACGATGTAACGAATCTTACCCTTACCGCTCAGTACTGGACCAAAGCCTACAGGTGGCGCCCATCAGCTGGGAAGCGTGGTGAACTTGTGGCATCGGCAGGAAAGGTGTGCAAATAGTCTGTGGAGCGAAATCATGGAATGAACAAGTACAAGTCGGGACGTGGCCGCCCTGGCGCGAATAACAGGGTGGAGTATTTATTCTGAGTATTGTTCAAAAACGTTCAAATGTGTGTGAAATCTTATGGGACTTAACTGCTAAGGTCATCAGTCCCTAAGCTTACACACTACTTAACCTAAATTATCCTAAGGACAAACACACACACCCATGCCCGAGGAAGGACTCGAACCTCCGCCAAATCTATTACTGTGCTCTGCGAACCAGCATATTTATCGATGTACGACCATTGGTACGCTTGTTACTGCTACGAAGATACGGAATCCAGTTGAGTTTGGCCCTGCTGCACTCGATAGCGCATGCTTGCGTAACATGCTTAACAAATTGTACTGTTTCCATTTGAACACTCCGATGGGCTTTGTCAGTGAGGTTCGAACGTCGATGGCAGATTGCGGTTGGTGCTGAATATGACGCTTTTTGGCTTCGATAGTGGCAGTGTGATTTGAATAAACGACGTTGAATTACAATACAGATGTTGGTTTCAGTTATCATTATTCAAGTACTCAAACGATACAAGTTTAGAGCTGGGTGGGATTGGCATGGCCGCGCGGGATTAGCCGAGCAGTCTACGGGCGCTGCAGCCATGGACTGTGCGGCTGGTCCCGGCGGTGGTTCGAGTCCTCCCTCGGGCATGGGTGCGTGTGTTTGCCCTTAGGATAATTTAAGTTACGTAGTGTGTAAGCTTAGGGACTGATGACCTTAGTAGTTAAGTCCCATAAGATTTCACACAGATTTGAACATTTGGATTGCCATGTCTTTAATTTTGTCAACGAGGGCAACATAATTTCTGATACGAAAATTATGTTTTGAAACTGGTTTTCTTTTGAGTGGAGTAATCTCGTTCCTTCGCTTGTACGCGACATGAAGCAGGAAACACTCTACATATCTTCTGCACAAATGATGTCGGTGCAAAAAAAAATGGCTCTGAGCGCTATGGGACTTAACATCTGAGGTCATCAGTCCCCTAGAACTTAGAACTACTTAAACCTAACTAACCTAAGGACATCACACACATCCGTGCCCGTGGCAGAATTCGAACCCGCGAGCGTAGCAGCAGCGCGAGATGACGGTGTAAGTCGCACATCATTTTGTCTATGTTTGAGACATTCAGTTGTCCCCTGAAGCCGGCCGGAGTGGCCAAGCAGTTATAGGAACTTCAGTCTGGAACTGCGCGACCGCTACGGTGGCAGGTTCGAATCCTGCCTCGGGCATGGATGTACGTGATGTCCATATGTTATGCCCGCATCTCGTGGTCGTGCGGTAGCGTTCTCGCTTCCCACGCCCGGGTTCCCGGGTTCGATTCCCGGCGGGGTCAGGGATTTTCTCTGCCTCGTGATGGCTGGGTGTCGTGTGATGTCCTTAGGTTAGTTAGGTTTAAGTAGTTCTAAGTTCTAGGGGACTGATGACCATAGATGTTAAGTCCCATAGTGCTCAGAGCCATTTGAACCATTTGTCCTTATGTTAGTTAGGTTTAAGTAGTTCTAAGTTCTAGGGGACTGATGACCTCAGAAGTTAAGTCCCATAGTGCTCAGAGCCATTTGAACCATTTCGTCCTCTGAAGATGGCCTAAGAAACCGAAAGCCGATTCGTGACCAAATAAATATAATTTTGCAGAGCATTTTTCCAATTCAATATTATTATTGTTTTCTGCGAAGAACAGATGGAAAATTGAGTTAATGGTAAAATAGGTTTGTCAGGTCATGAAAATAGCGGATCTTGTATGCCGCGGTAAACACTAGGGAAGGGTGATGGACAGAAGGAGAACATACAGATTGAAATCCATATTCGCAATGAAACTCTGGCCCTGATGGTGGAGAACACGGGTCACACCCGCCAGCACTTGTACATGATAAGCATAATTTCTTGGATAGATTCCAAACAAGGAGTGTGACTTCGTGGCGTAAAGTGTGAGAGAGGTGGGGTGTGAACGTGTTTGTTTGCTGCGGCAGCTTTGCGGGCTCGGATCTTCGATTACCGAAGGCGCAAGGTGATGAGGAAGACGCAGACGCCGGGGCCGTCCCAGTAGAGGCAAGCGGCTCGGGAAGGGTGGGGGAAGGGAAAGGAGGGGAGGGGAGGGGCGGTTGCCATGCCTACAGCTCCTCGTGTCGCATCAAATTTGCATGAACACTTAAGCGTCCTCATCAAAGTGTAGAGAGAGGCAGTCGCCGCCGACTTGGCGGACAGTCGCTGCCGCGACAACGGGACCTCGCTCCACCGCGGGCTGTCGCGACGCAGCTGCCGCGGGGAAGGCGTGCCGTCGCCCCTACACGCGGTGTTCGGACCGATGACTTACGTCCGTAATTCACAAAAAAAAGTGGCGTCTCAGAGGTTTACACACGGTCCTGTCACATTAATATGACCACCGCCTATGTTCGACGTCAATGTGCAACGTGATAGACATCCCTGGGGTTGTGAAGCAGCTGAATGGGTTGAAAATAAATAAAGCGCCAGGTCCTGATGGGATTTCAATTCGGTTTTACAGAGAGTACTCTACTGCATTGGCACCTTACTTAGCTTCCATTTATGACGAATCTCTCGCCCAACGTAAAGTCCCGAGCGATTGGAAAAAAGCGCAGGTGATACTTGTATATAAGAATGGTAGAAGGACGGATCCTCAAAATTGCAGACCAGTATCCTTTGCGTCGGTTTGTTGAGGGATTCTCGAACATGTTCTCAGTTCGAATATAACGAAGTTGCTGTCCATGCATCAGCGCTGCTTTGGGGGACGTCGCTCCTGCGAAGCTCAACTCGCCCTTTTTTCACATGATAGCTTGCGAACCATGGATGAAGGGTATGAGACGGATGCCATATTCCTTGGCTTCCGGAAAGCGTTTGACTCGGTGCCCCACTGCAAACCCCTAACTAAGGTACGAGCATATGGGATTGGTTCCCAAGTATATGAGTGGCTCGAAGACTTCTTAAGTAATAGAACCCAGTACGTTGTCCTCGATGGTGAGTGTTCATCGGAGATGAAGGTATCATCTGGAGCGCCTCAGGGAAGTGTAGTAGGTCCGCTGTTGTTTTCTATCTACATAAATGATCTGTTGGATAGGGTAGATAGCAATGTGCGGCTGTTTGCTGATGATGCTGTGGTATACGGGAAGGTATCGTCGTTGAGTGACTGTAGGAGGATACAACATGACTTGGACAGGATTTGTGATTGGTGTAAACAATGGCAGCTAACTCTAAATATAGATAAATGTAAATTAATGCAGATGAATAAGAAAAAGAATCCTGTACAGTTTGAATACTCCATTAGTAGTATAGCGCTTGACACAGTTAGGTCAATTAAATATTTGGGCGTAACATTGCAGAGCGATATGAAGTGGGACAAGCATCTAATGGCAGTTGTGGGGAAGGCGGATAGTCGTCTTCGGCTCATTGGTAGGATTTTGGGAAGATGAGGTTCATCTGTAAAGGAGACCGCTTATAAAACACTAATACGACCTGTTCTTGAGTACTGCTCGAGCGTTTTGGATCCCTATCAGGTCGGATTGAGGGTGGACATAGAAGCAATTCAGAGGCGGGCTGCTAGATTTGTTACTGGTAGGTTTCACCATCACGCGAGTGTTACGGAAATGCTTCAGGAACTCGGGTGGGAGTCTCTAGAGGAAAGGGGGCGTTCTTTTCGTGAATCGCTACTGAGGAAATGTAGAGAACCAGCATTTGAGGCTGACTGCAGCACAATTTTACTGCCGCCAACTTATATTTCGCAGAAAGACCGCAAAGATAAGATGAGAGAGAATATGGCTCGTACAGAGGATATAGGCAGTCATTTTTCCCTCGTTCTGTTTGGGAGTGGAACAGGGAGAGAAGATGCTAGTTGTGGTACGAGGTACCCTCCGCCACGCACTGTATGGTGGACTGCGGAGTACGTATGTAGATGAACCATTCACGGGCAGCAAGTGGCGGGACTAGTATTGGAAGGAACATGATGCGTGTCGGGGGGACGCGGAAAACAGTGCAGTCGTTGTCGTAATGTGGATACGGAGCGGATTTATCTGGCGTCCAAAAGGACATGATCATTGGCTTTCGGTCCGAGGGTGTAAGTGGATAAGTTTGTAAACTGCTCGTGTGCTGCGTGGTTAAAATGTACCGTGCGTGGCAAAGTAGTGCTACCCAAACCAGAGGCAAGGCAACTGTGGTGCACCACAGGCCATAGAGGACAGAGGTGAACGATGGGTATGGAAATGCTTACGGGGGAATAGACGTGCAATTACTGTCACGCAACTGACTGCTCAAATGAACCAAGGGGCTACCAACAGTGTCTCCTCAACGACCGTTCACCGAACGTTGTTGCTTGGTTCACGCACTCATGCTGTCTGCTGTTTATCGGCGACGAACGTTGGAATTTGCATGACAGTACCACCACTGGACGTCCACTGACTGGCGGCAGGTGGCCTTTTCAGATGAGGGGGTTGGATTGGGTTGTTTGGGGAAGAAGACCAGACAGCGAGGTCATCGGTCTCATTGGATTAGGCAAGGAAGAGGAAGGAAATCAGCCGTGCCCTTTCAAAGGAACCATCCCGGCATTTGCCTGGAGTGATTTAGGGAAATCACGGAAAACCTAAATCATGATGGCCAGACGCGGGATTGAACCGTCGTCCTCCCGAATGCGAGTCCAGATGAATCACGTTTTTTTTTTTTTTTTTTTTTTTTTTTTTTTTTTTTTTTTTTTTTTTTTGCTCAATCGGACAGATGGGTGTTGTTGACCTGTGCGGCGTGAAACGTCTGAAAGCAAATACACCGCATGTGTTATGATGTGTTATGGTCTCAGGAACGTTTCCATAGCATTCTCTAGGTGATATCGTCATTCTCGAAGGCACAGTGGATCAACGAAGTATGAGTCTATCCATGGGGACTATGTTAATCCCTACATGCTCGGTTTTTTTCCCCTCGGCCTGATGGCATCTACCAACAGGACAATGCAACGTGTAACACATCTATTGGTATACATGAGTTGTGCGAAGAGCACCAGGGTGAGTTTACCGTACTCCCCTGACCACCAAACTCCCCGGGTTTAAACCCGATCGAGGATCTGTCGTACCACCTCGATTTGATCTGGATGTTCGCCCCATGGATCCTCAATCGAGAAACCCTGCGCAGCTGGCAGCGGCACTGGAGTCGTCATGGCTCCACATCCCTCTCTGTACCTTCCAGAACATCATTCACTCTCTTCCTCCACGCCTTCCTTCCGCGTTGCAAAATGTGGATATTCGGGCTTTTGACTTTGTAAACATTAATGTGACTTGACAGTGTATCCCACAATAGCAGGCATTACGACTGTCGGAGATTGCATCGACCACCTATTACGCCCTAACAATTAACGAATTGTCCATCCACACTGTAGTTTTACAGTTTTCCATCAAGAACGGTTTCACCTATTACGCACTAACAATCAACGAGTTGTCCATTCACACTGTAGTTTTACAGTTTTCCATCAAGAACGGTTTCAGCTGCCAGTAACCACATTCTTAACTGCACAACATTGGTTGTATTTAACTTGTTATGTACCGTATATAACTGATGTCTGAAATGCTGCTTATAGCCGAAACTAGTAGGGATGAAAAAAAATTAGACTTTCAGTTTGAAAAGGTACTGAATATTATTAAATAACAATTACCTATCGCACTCTCTGTCGTTACTTTAATTGAAGCAGCATTTTACTACATATACTTCACTGCTCTGGTGTTGTAAAATATTGTAAAAACTACTTTGCTGTGTTCTGAGCCATGCAAATGCATTTTATTAACGTGCGACCAACATAACGTTTGACTATAACCCAGTCATAACAAGGTCCCGTTTTTTTGGGCGCAGAAATCTCGCTTGCTTATTATCCAAACATAGTTTCGGGATTTTCGAAACAAAAAATAGTAAACCAAGTTTGAAGTATTCTGTTATAAATTAGAACGAGTATCTTCGTTCACAGTACAAATTTGTGGATGTGAAGACGCAGATGACGAAAATTCTCCCATGAACCGGGATTTGACAGCTAAATGACGTAGATATAGTGAACAAAGTATTTCCGCTAAAGGAAAAGTACGAAGACGAGGCAAATGAAGAACAGGTTTTCGTGCAACCCAAGGCACTGAAATCTGCTAACTGGCATTAGAGTAACACAAAATTCATTTGACGATACCGAAGTTTTTTGACTCTCCGAAAAATGTAAACCATCGTCTTAAAAAGTGAATGAAAAACAGAAGCAGAAAAAGTGAGCGATTATTCCCCACAAGTGAAATGACTGCTGGTGGTAGGAAATACGAGTACCGTGTGTTTTAAGCGTATTTTTGTAAATAATTTGTCGGTTCTCGGCTATTAAAGCGTAGGCAATGTAGTGTTATTTCAAATGTGATAGGTAGCATATTTGTAAACACAGTAAATAGTTGTTTCCTGTAAAAACATGCATATTTTGGATTATCCATGTTTTTAGGTTGTCCGTGCAACGTCGTGTCCGCATTAACCCGGATAATTGGGAGCTTGCTGTACGTCTATCTAGTATGGTCGATTAAAGACACTCTGAAAGTAAAGTACTAACATTATTTTAAAAATGGCGTTCATCCAACTTTATACGTCTCTCGCACCCAAGCATGTTCATTCCGTCGTCTATTTCAAAACAGAGAAAGAACACCGTATTAAAAATCTTACCCATCAGTTACAGCCATGTATTGTCATGAATTTAGCAAACATACTTCTACGAATTGAAACATTTAGGCAGCCGTTGTGCCCGAGCGGTTCTAGGCGCTTCAGTCCGGAACCGCGCTGCTGCTACGGTCACAGGTTCGAATCGTGCCTCGGGCATGGATGTGTGTGATGTCCTTAGGTTAGTTAGGTTTAAGTAGCTCTAAGTTCTAGGGAACTGATGACCTCAGATGTTAAGTCCCATAGTGCTCAGAGCCATTTGAACCATTTTTTGATTCCTCACCAGCGTCGCTAATACCGATAAATCAAGCGTAATCAACTATTTACCACTAAACAAACAAAGGGGAAGTGAATTTGGTGAAGTAAATAATAATAATGGCGTGTGACGAGGGCCTCCCGTCGGGTAGACCGCCCGCCTGGTGCAAGCTTTTCTATTTGACGCCACTTCGGCGACTTGCGCGTCGATGGGGATGAAATGGTGATGATTAGGACAACACAACACCCAGTCCTTGAGCGGAGAAAATCTCCGACCCAGCCGGGAATCAAACCCGGGCCCTTAGGATTGACAGTCTGTCGCGCTGACCACTCAGCTACCAGGGGCGGACTTGGTGGTGGATCCACATTACCTAAAGTACATGTAGGCAATGAAATGTTTTGTTTCATTTGAGCGGAAATGGACTGCTCTACTGCACTCAACAGTAAAACTGGATGCACCTGCAACATTGTTAAGTTGCGTAGATTATAGCTGGTTCTAACTGTGCGAAACACTGAAGGCTGTGAAGATTACAACTGCAACATTAAGAAAACATGTTACTCTTCACAGTAGAAACAAGACTTCGAAATACTTTGCAAACATTAGTAAAACCACGGTCAGAGACTGAAGGGCATTCAGGTCCGAACCTATACGAAAATACAACCCATAAGGCAAAACAAACCTTCTTGTGACCAATGAGTAGGAAAATCACTCTAAGTACGAACTCACGTAGGGGATTCTCAAGTACGTGACAGATAAATGACCTTTGGATAAGGTGATAGTGCATTACAGCTGATTGATAAGAAAGATACTCTGAATTTTATAAATGCAACTGACGGTAGAGTCATGTGGGAGAGAACAGAAGAAGAAAGGGAAAAAGAAACAAGTAATGAAGAAATTAGGAAAGCATGCAACTTCATCTTCAGTATACTAGACAAGTTAAGAGACGCTGTTTACTTTGGGCTGCTACATTACTGCAACAGCATTTTTCTTATACTTTATGGTGGCTAATACAATTTAGCTAACAGTAGTCACGATTTCATACTGTATCCTTATAAATAGGGTCTACACAATGTAGAATTTTGAATGTCGGTTTTCTTCAGCTGTAAACGAGTTATGTATCAAGCTTTGAGAAACACTACTTACATTCGTACTAAGAGATGTATTTTAAGGTCGTGGAAAACACTCACTAGAATTGGATTGAGTGAAAAGAGGCCTTCCTGTACCACTAATAACAGCACAGGGGGAACCCGAACTCTGCCGACAAAATTTCGGAGGTTGTTCAGCGATATTTTCTGAATATTTTGTACAAGTGCCCGTAGTCCTTGGCACGTTGGTTACGGAGTATTCTGTGTCGTTTTGTTTCTTACCCACATTTATCTTTGTCTCTGTATCGCGCAGAAAATAGTGGAAATTTCGATGGTAGGCGCTGTGTGTCTTGGTTGGAATAAAAATGTTTCTATTCAGTTATGGTACACGCTGAAGCAAGGGCGCCCGCTGGAGAAAGTGTGGGGGTCGGACTAACGTTAAGAAAACTACCTCGAAAATGACCAGTAAATATCGGTAAAACGGCTTAAAATAAAATAAAACATGTGCAAGCTGAGTTATAAAACGAATTACTGAAATGAAAAACTTTGTAGGACGTTGGAACTGAGATTATAGAAAAGATAATAAATTTAAAATCGCTATGTTTTTCTTTAACAGATCTCAATTCCTGAAAGTTCATGAAAATTACTGTATAAACATCTTGCAGTGTATGACAGTCTGCTTGCAGGGAGTCTCGAAAGCAAGGAAACATCTGTTGTCGAACACGTGCTTGTAGCTAAAAAAAGAAATTCTACTTTTGCTGAAACAACTTTGATTAGTTTCAGAAATGGATCTAAGAAAAACGGCACACGAATGTCGGTTTATCAAAAATGGACACTACAGTTTTTACAATTTCGCCACAAAATATCGATTTATGTCCCAAGCGTGGTACAAGGAAACAACAGCAAGTGACGCGACAACGGCGATAGGCAGATGAATCATGAATTTGCCGCAAATGAGATGAAAACTTGCAGAAGCCCTTGTGCTGAAATAATGGCAGCTTTACTCTTTGGCATCAGCGTTGTCTTAAGTATTGCAGTATTGCTCGGTTGTGTATCGAGTTTGTTTTTCTGTCAATTTTAGTAGTACGTTAACAGTGATGCAAAGCAGTGTTGATAGGGTTTGCTGGTAAAGAGGTGACATATGTATGTATTTTGTTTGGAGTTCACAGAAACAATAGAATAGCGGTACAACGACGCTTTACTGAGCTGTTGCCGCAGCGGTGGCAAGCACGTAATAGTACTTTTAAATCCGTGTTTGGTGTTATTACTTTTAGTAATTGAATATTATTGGCTTTCCACTGTTGTCAAGGTATTTTCTATGAAACAAAGGTAACTGTGGTAACAAACTGAAGAAATCTTAATTACATTCCTAGTACGTAACGAATCACAAGGACTATGGTTTCTTTGTTCCAAAACACTCAGAATAAATCCCTGAACACCCTCGACATTCTGTCGGAGGAGTTACAAATTCATCCTGTGTACCCTTGGAGCATTAAACGCTAATACTCCTCTTCTCCTTTTCTGCAAAAATTTGCATTTTTATGCAATTGTATAGTTTTACTTAGTGATGTTTCTTTATATACGTTCATCATGTATTATTAACCAACCGGGGGACCCGTGTGAAACTTTCACACTTTCATAGTTTTAAATAATGATAGCATTTGGAATAAGTGCAGTCGTTGGGATAAAGGTAGTTGTGAGAATGCTGCTTTTCACTCTGAGGAGGTGTTTGAGCTGCAGCTACGTTTTTTTAGTGACACATCTAAGTGATAGCTTCTAATGTACTTTTCCTTCGTAAACTTGTCATTCATTATATCTGACGGTAGTATCCAAACAACCCTGTTATTGATAAAAGTTAATAATTTGTGAGTAAATACAATAATAAGAGAAATAAAGAAGTTTACTAATCATGACAATATTTGGCTTTCATCAATTGCTTGTAATTTCTAACTTTCTACCTTAATTACATTTACGTGTTGTTGAAGAGAAGTCTAATGAGAAATACAAATTCAAAATACAGAAAAGTAAATAAATGCGAAATGTATAAGTTAGAACTAGTGTTCGCTTCTCACCTGGTATATCATTAAGACCACAATAATCCCTCACTCTATTTTGAGATTTTAATTGCACTTCGTACTGTATATAATCACGTTAGGCCGTAGTAGCAATAGGTAAAACAAAGTTCAAGTTGACAATGACAGTTTCCGTCTCGAAAAATATATTCGTTTAGGAAAGTCAACTTGTACAACGGGTAGATATAATGGAAAACCACAGTGGCACGGTTATTGTCTACGACAAAGCTGTGTACAAATTATGCAGTTAATAAGTACTTAAATAAATTAATAGTCGTGCGGTAGTGTTCTCGCTTCCCACGCCCGGGTTCCCGGGTTCGATTCCCGGCGGGGTCAGGGATTTTCTCTGCCTCGTGATGACTGGGTGTTGTGTGCTGTCCTTAGGTTAGTTAGGTTTAAGTAGTTCTAAGTTCTAGGGGACTGATGACCATAGATGTTAAGTCCCATAGTGCTCAGAGCCATTTAGCCAAATTAATAAGTGAATAAAGTGGTATTTGTAGTAAGATAATACGAAAAGTGGGTCCCTTATTCGTGATTAATAAATTAGTTTCATAAAATGTACGTGCGAAGCTGTTCATCCATGATGTCCTTTTGCAATGATTGATAACAGTCTCTTTTACGTGAAGGTTTTCCACAAACAGTAAGTTATAGTGCAAAATCTGTATGCAGCGTCAGAAGCTGGCTAAAAAACCTTTCTAACGATTTCTCATTTATCCCTGTACGATTAGCATGTGTTGAGAAAAAGGGTTGTTGACTTGAGAAATAATATCTGCGATGATGACATCATGACGTCATCATCGCATCAGCGAGCCGTCTGTGTTGTCGGCGAGACGGCTCCGTAGCGACGGCCGCGGTCTAAGGCGCGCCGGTGTTCCACTTTGCAGGGGACGCGACTCGGCGAGAAGTTGCCACTTCTCCCAGCAGGCCGCGCTAAAGTAGCTGCAGCACTGAGCATACATAATTGCTTCGTCCAGAGAGAGACACACTTTACTCTCTAGAATGCTTGCTCAATATTTCATGGCGGGCAACATCAAACTTTATACTCGCTCGCATCCCCCGACTTACCTGGCGCTGCGCGGTAGGGAGGGGGGGGCTTTCAGAAGACGGCGCCGCCATTAACCCGAGCCGGGCGGCGATTGGCGGACGCGGGGCGGGCATTTTCATGCAAATTACCCCGCGCTATCAAACTTCCGCGATGACGCGCGGCCGGCGGGCCGCGTCTGCGCCGTGAAAGCCGGCGGACACACCCGCCGTCGCAGGCCACCCCACCCCTCCCCACAACTGTGAGAGCTCGACTAATTGACGCTTCTGAATGAAAACTTTTCACCTTAAGCCGTGAAGTTAAACTGTTTATTCTATTGTCTTTCGGTTGTAGACACATTCTTATGGCCACAATCAATCACAATAGATTTCCAAAGCCACACTAGCCTACAGCAGTCTGTCACAAGTAAGCGGAGACTGCGGGTCATTTTCCTACAAGCTTTGGTCAGTTAAGCACCTACACACGTTACCTGTGCATTAGGTGATTTGCATAACTGTCGGGCGTTACCTAATAACGATTGCTTTCTTTACGTATACAGTCAATTTCTTACTAGGTTCACCTTCATCTACATGGCTTCTCTGCAAAGCACCTGGCAGACGGTTCATCGAACCACCTTCACGATAATTTTCTATTATTCCACTCTCGAACAGCAAGTGGAAAGAAACGAACACCTATATCTTTCTGTGCGACCTCTGATTTGCCTTATTTATGATGATCGTTTTTCACTATGTAGGTCGACGTCAACAAAATTTATTCAAGTTCGGAAATGAAAAATGATGATGGAAGTTTCGTGAGAACATCCAACCACAACGATAAATGCCTTTGTTTTGTCCATGACCACCTGAAATTCTGTATCATGTCGACGACATTCTCTCCCCTATTTATGGATGATACAGAACCTGCTGCCCCTCTCTGAACTTTCTCGATCTACTCTGTAATCCTATCCGGTCTTGGTAGATCTGTTCCAGCCTGGTCGTAGGTTGTGTTCAAAAAATGAACAGCATAGTGACAGAAGTGATGACACTTTCTGCGGGACCTGACCATTACAATGCTCAAGCACGTACAGTGCAAGCTGTTGCTGATTTGCTTAACTGATGGGACTGCTAAGTGCTATACCGCCTACTGCACTCCCCTGACTTAAGCCCTCCTGAGTTCAACTCGATTTTTAAACCGAAAGAAACACTTCACGACATTCGCTTCAGAACTGTTACAAATTCGGCGGGCGGTATACCGCGCTGCTCGAACTGTCAACACAACTAGCACTGATGAGTATCCTACGGCTTCCACATCACTGGCAACTGGTTGTACACAATGCTGGTGACTACTTTGAAGGTCAGTAAAACTTTTAAACACGTATCTACTCTGTACGAGCTGTAAATAAATAGTTGTCACTATTAAAGTTCCAACCCTCACGTCGGTGTTGGCAGATCTTACCACACTCAAGGCCTGATTTCATTTATATAGCCGGGAAAGATTTAGATGGCTTAACTACGCTTGAGGAAGGAATTCAAGTAAAATTCGCAAGCATAGCGCAAAAGCACTTGTAGGGTTAGGCTCGAGATTGTTAGTCCGAGTTTGCAATTACCCCATGTTGTGCTAGTCAGTGAAAGAAGACTCCTTATCCTCCAAATAATAATTATTATTTTCCGCATCTAATTAATATATACATCTAATTAATACACATCTAATTAATATACAAATGCTGTGGTTATTAAATGTTAATGTAACTTTGAAATTGAAATAATTTGTTAATTTGGCACTCAGCTATTATTGATAGCTATGTCATGGCTAGAGGACAAATGTAAGGATGTAGAGGCTTATCTCACTATGGGTAAGATAGATACTGCCTACAGGAAAATTAAAGAGACCTTTGGAGAAAAGAGAACCACTTGTATGAATATCAAGAGCTCAGATGGAAACCCACTGCTAAGCAAAGAAGGGAAAGCAGAAAGATGGAAGGAGTATATAGAGAGTCTATACAAGGGCGATGTACTTGAGGACAATATTATGGAAATGGAAGAGGATGTAGATGAAGATGAATTCGGAGATATGATACTGCGTGAAGAGTTTGACAGAGCACTGAAAGACCTGAGTCGAAACAAGGCCCCGGGAGTAGACAACATTCCATTAGAGCTACTGACAGCCTTGGGAGAGCCAGTCCTGACAAAACTCTACCATCTGGTGAGCAAGACGTATGAGACAGCCGAAATACCCTCAGACTTCAAGAAGAATATAATAATTCCAATCCCAAAGAAAGCAGGTGTTGACAGATGTGAAAATTACCCAACTATCAGTTTAATAAGTCACGGCTGCAAAATACTAACGCGAATTCTTTACAGACGAATGGAAAAACTAGTAGAAGCCGACCTCGGGGAAGATCAGTTTGGATTCCGTAGAAATGTTGGAACACGGGAGGCAATATTGACCCTACGACTTATCTTAGAAGCTAGATTAAGGAAAGGCAAACCTACGTTTCTAGCATTTGTAGACTTAGAGCAAGCTTTTGACAATGTTGACTGGAATACTCTCTTTCAAATTCTGCAGGTGGCAGGGATAAAATACAGGGAGCGAAAAGCTATTTACAATTTGTACGGAAACCAGGTGGCAGTTATAAGAGTCTCCCCGATGTTATTCAATCTCAATATTGAGCAAGCAGTGAAGGAAACAAAATAAAAATTCGGAGTAGGTATTAAAATCCATGGAGAAGAAATAAAAACTTTGAGGTTCGCCGAAGATATTGTAATTCTGTCAGAGACAGCAAAGGACTTGGAAGAGCAGTTGAACGGAATGGACAGTGTCTTGAAAGGAGAATATAAGATGAACATCAACAAAAGCAAAACGAGGATAATGGAATGTAGTCGAATTAAGTCGGGTGATGCTGAGGGAATTAGATTAGGAAATGAGACACTTAAAGTAGTAAAGGAGTTTTGCTATTTGGGGAGCAAAATAACTGATGATGGTCGAAGTAGAGAGGATATAAAATGTAGACTGGCAATGGCAAGGAAAGCATTTCTGAAGAAGAGAAATTTGTTAACATCGAGTATAGATTTAAGTGTCAGGAAGTCGTTTCTGAAAGTATTTGTATGGAGTGTAGCCATGTATGGAAGTGAAACATGGACGATAAATAGTTTGGACAAGAAGAGAATGGAAGCTTTTGAAATATGGTGCTACAGAAGAATGCTGAAGATTAGACGGGTAGATCAGATAACTAATGAGGAGGTACTGAACAGAATTGGGGAGAAGAGGAGTTTGTGGCACAACTTGACTAGAAGAAGTGATCGGTTGGTAGGACATGTTCTGAGGCATCAAGGGATCACAAATTTAGTATTGGAGGGCAGTGTGGAGGGTAAAAATCGTAGAGGGAGACCAAGAGATGAATACACAAAGCAGATTCAGAAGGACGTACATTGTAATTGGCATGGCCTATTATTGCTTATGAGTTATTATGATTCTGAAGTTTTAAATAGACTTAATTGATTAAATCTCTTCTCACAAGTTATTTAGTAGTTAACAGGACCCAAGCAAACTCCTTTTTATTAAATTCATTATTAGTAATAATAATCTTTAGCCGCTGCTGCTGTAAATTGCTGTAAACCACATGGAAAAAGGCAATCACCTAAAGAGATTAGTGCAAAACTTAGGGCCAAAACAGAGACACCGACACACCACAACATATCATGTACTCTAATCCAGTAAATTCCGTTGCACAAGTCAGATTCTGTATCACTTGTAAATTTTTGTTCAAAAACTAGGCCAGATAGCTTAGGTATCATTGTTACACGTTCATTTGTTCCTGCAGTTTTCATATTCAAATACGCAGTCAGATAGCTTATCCAAATGTTAATTTTAAGTTCTTCAAGTAACGGTCTGTTGAGGGCTTAAATGACAATGAAACTGACTCATACAACACGCATACAGTGTTATGCAGGTTAGTTTCCGTTTACTGATAGCTCAGGTTGCTTATCGAGTACATTTTCACAGACGAACGTAGCAACGCCACAAATTAGTTTCATATACGTTACACATTGGCTGTAGCTACGTTACAATATTCTCTATTTATTTGTCGAGAAGAGCCATCTCCTCGTTTACAGAAATCTTTACCATTATCGACAAACACCACAAAAACTTGTTTTTTGGATATCAAAACCCAGGCGCGGATTCCCAGGCGGCTATGCAAAAAAATGGCTGAAATTTTTGCATTATATTGCTAACATCCCGATCTCGATCAACCGTGAAACTTTTCTTGATATCTTTATTCATTTCCAAGATAGAGAGGTTCGAAGTTACCCTACTTGTACATTTAAAATACGCAAGCAAAGTCCGGCGTGAGGCAAAAACGTAGTTTACGAAGTGACGTAGTACGGAGGAATTTAGGGTAAACTGTCTCCGTTACCATCTTGCAACCCTATCCCAATGTTGTAGTACTGAAGCACATATAAAATGTCTTTGCAGCAAATCTTATCTGAGATGTGAAATTAGCTTTGCTGACAATATAATTTTTTTTATATGACTTACATACCCTACTGCAGCAGGGAAAAGAAGAGAACCATCGGTAAAAGTTCTTTTCTGATCACAAAAAAATGCGAATATGAACATATTGTATATTTATATAAAAGACTCTTACTGTAAAGTGGGTTGCCAGTTGCCTCATTCTACCACCCTCAGTGCCTTTAAAATTTTTCCCAAAAATTTTGGTGTGTGAACGTACCCGCCCTTTTTTATGCTGAGAGAAGAGAAGTCAGTGGCAGTGGCTCATCCAACTTTTGAAGAAACTTTCTAACGGCTTGATCACGACGAGGCAGCCTGGCATGAGAGAAGACAAAAAGCCGGTACTTGCTGTTACGTTGCCAGCCAATTGTTCGGTTTCCGGCCACTGATCACCGAGTCACAATCGTGACCACACCCAGGGACGCAGATGGCAGCAGGTGCTTCGTTCTTCCTCTGCTGTTTGTTCCACGAACTTCCGGTAGTAAAACTTCGATTCCTTCTCGCAACTGTTTCTTTTTGTACTGTTAGTGTCCCTTCTCGCTGTCACCGTACCTCACCGACAGCTGCGACACCTTCATTCTTAACATTACTTGTGTGCATCTGAATCACAAATAAAAATTTTTTCACTGATTATTTCAATTATACATACCCCTCTGCTATCCAGTAATCATTTATACCATTGCGCTTTGTTATTATAATTTACAGTACTTCGAACAAAAGCTCAATCCGTTCTCAATTTATTCTGTTAATCACATCATTTTCCATACTTGCATTCTACATTCAGGTCATTAGTCGAAAGAGTAAGACATACGTGAACAGTCTGAATGAAATTCAGTTAAAAATCTGTACGGGTAAATGGAGGCCGAAGCAATAATCTAAAAGCACGGAACATCCAAATCGAAGTAATATTACGACCTGCACCGGGAACAGAAGATAGAAAACAGAAACACAGAAATAATTTTTGTAAGGGTATGTATTTTCGAAAAGTGTGATTTTTAAACTGTGAAGACCTTGCAGCCATATTTAAAGACGACTAGTTTAATCATATAATGGAAGAAGGGATGAAAGGAAGGTCATAACGCTATGTACAGCATAAGTGAAGACGGTTTTTAAGCAGCAAGATAATGATGTAGGTCGGCACAAGCACAGACATCTATAACCACAACTTTCTAAAGGAGTTTGTATAGACAGAAATGGCAGATCGAACCAATAAGTGATGACTGAAATTCGAGTAGAAGACAGAAATCAGTAACGTATAGACTAACTAAGGCAAGAAGCAAACGACAAGGATTCGACCTAATCTGACAGAATTAAATCACAGCGTCATGAGCTGTGGGTGCCATTTTAGAGAATGGCGAAATTTAGCCTGTTTGTTGCGTCCAGAGGCAAACACTAACTATTTCATCTTCCGTCTCTAACCGACACGGATAATCTCTCTGTTACATTAACGCGACATTATAAAAAGGAAAAAATAATCTAAAAGTATCTGAATGTTTCTGTTCATTCACTGAAACAATTTGATACCACTCCTTCGCACGTTATACGGTCTCAGTTTGGAAATACTTTACATATTTGCTTTCTACAGTCAGTACTTCGCCCTATCAACTCAGATCAAGAATGAAGCGCTGAAAAACAGAAAAAATGTATCAATGATACACTTTTCGCTTGTTGTTGATGGATAACACTGTAGATCGCATGAAATAAATGTTCTAATAAACGACATAAGAAGTTGTAAAAGTTTCTAGTTGTTATTTTTATTATTATTTCAGTAAATTCTACGCATATTCCTTCAATTATCAACTTAGTGAGGTAGTCCTGTGTTTGAGATACTTAAGATGTCTTAAGAAAAAGTGTGGTTCGAACCACATCTGGCCATCTGTATTAAGTCTGCAGTGGATTCCCAAAGCCACCTGAGATGAACGCTTGGAAGGCTCCTTCACCAAGACGATGTGCCATTCCCGACTTCATCCCAGTCCATCTAATCCCGTCTTTAATGACAATGCTAAGGACGGGACCTTACACTCCAAGCTCCCTTCCTTCATTCATTGATACCAGGCAGGAATCTCGAGCGCGCTGTCGTTCTCGGCTTTTATGTACGCTAAAGCTTTGAAGATCCTTTTAGAGTGACAAGACTCTCTGATTCCTTATATGCACGTTTCCCTGGAGTCAACAAACAGGACTAGGTTCATAAACCTCTTCTAGCCTGGTCAGTGCTATATCATATGCTCAAAACGACAGCTGCTATGTCACGATAGTCCCAATCAATTTGGTTGGTGGCAGATGACAAAATAATTAAATACAAGCATGTTCTGTCACTGTCCCTTCAATATTTTTAAAGAAGGACTCTTAATAGACATTATTTTCGTACCGTCTACCGATGTTTAAGGTTCTTAACTATGGTTTCTACTTCTGGCAAAGCTAGAGAGGTGTTTGTATCTCACTTCCCATTTCCGTTCTCCTACACTCAGGACAGGGTACCCTACTAATCTCTGGCAACTGTATGCGGTACAAAAATTTTTATGTTGAAATAGTTCAGACAAAGACTGTATGTTTTGAAAAGTTCTATCTGCTTACACGATCGAAAATTACTTGTATGGCCTAGTGTAGAAAGTAGAGTTATCACTGTCATTCTTTTAAAAAATTGGGGTTATGGTATTTTATTATCAGAATATTAGATCTGTATGAGACAAATTCAGCGATACAACTCTTTTGTAGATCAGTCAAGATATTACGATGCGAA
Source organism: Schistocerca serialis cubense (assembly GCF_023864345.2). Classification (NCBI taxonomy): domain Eukaryota; kingdom Metazoa; phylum Arthropoda; class Insecta; order Orthoptera; family Acrididae; genus Schistocerca; species Schistocerca serialis. The sequence continues at coordinate 386,747,952 of NC_064641.1, read as the reverse complement.
CTTTTGCGCTGTTCTTGCAAGTGATTGATTGCGTTCTGCCCGCGAGTTTATTCCACTCACCACACACTGCCGATAGAGGCGTAAACGCAAAGTATCGCTTGCCTCGTCGTCATAAGTTCCCGTGGTTACTGATAAACTTTCGCGAGGCAGGCCACTCGAACGTCAGGAAAAACAGCACAAAAATTCCCATATTCAATGTAATCTTATTCTCTAACTTAAGTCTACAAAAGAAATACATCACTCAGTTTTTCATAAGCAGATTCGCTGTTCTGATGGCAAAAAAAAGAGTTCCATTTTAAAGATGCCAGTAATCATTGTACCGGGTGATCAAAAAGTCAGTATAAATTTGAAAACTGAATAAATCACGGAATAATGTAAATACAGACGTACAAATTGACACACATGCTTGGAATGACATGGGGTTTTATTAGAACCAAAAAAATACAAACGTTCAAAAAATGTCCGACAGATGGCGCTTCATCTGATCAAAAATGGTTGGTTCAAATGGCTCTGAGCACTATGCGACTTAACTTCTGAGGTCATCAGTCGCCTAGAACTTAGAACTAATTAAACCTAAGGACATCACACACATCCATGCCCGAGGCAGGATTCGAACCTGCGACCGTAGCGGTCACGCGGTTCCAGACTGAAGCGCCTTTAACCGCACGGCCACACCGGGCGGCCTTCATCTGATCAGAAGATAATTAGCATAACAAAGTAAGACAAAGCAAAGACGATGTTCTTTACAGGAAATGCTCAATATGTCCACCATCATTCCTCAACAATAGCTGTAGTCGAGGAATAATGTTGTGAACAGCACTGTAAAGCATGTCCGGAGTTATGGTGAGGCATTGGCGTCGGATGTTGTCTTTCAGCATCCCTAGAGATGTCGGTCGATCACGATATACTTGCGACTTCAGGTAACCCCAAAGCCAATAAACGCACGGACTGAGGTCTGGGGACCTGGGAGGACAAGCATGACGAAAGTGGCGGCTGAGCACACGGTCATCACCACACGGCGCGCGCCAGTGATCTTTCACGCTTCTAGCAATACTTTATTATTTTTTTTTCTTCTTCTTCTAATAAAACCCCATGTCATTCCAAGCATGTGTGTCAGTCTTTACCTCTCTATCTACATTATTCCGTGGTCTATTAAGATTTCAAATTTATACAGACTTTTTGAGCACCCAGTACTTTCTACAGTGTGCCGTGAGAACATTTTGAACCAAACAACCTTTGTCTCAGTCATAGTTTTGTCGTGTTTGGCATAGCTCTTGCAGATACAAGAGTTTAGTGGGACCTTAATGTAAGTTAAGCGCAGGAGGTTTAGATTTACTTTAAGATCGATATAAAGATAGGCTGGCTTTCTAGCTACTTCGTGTCTCAACTTCTTTGAATAACAATTACTGAAATTCCGATGCCTGGAGTTAGGCGCTTCCAGCTATAGAGTATTATAATGCACTGGCGCCCCACTCGTACTGCTCTTTTCATCACACAGAGATCTCTACCGGTCCCTCCAGAGTCAACAGCTTACCCCTCGTCTGTGGGGTGCGAGAGCGGCCGGAATGCCTCGCTGGAGAGCTTCTCAACTCGAGGGCCTCTCGCCGCACTGCAATGCACACCAACGACTAGCTGCTCTGAATGAAGTCCTCTTACCGCAATATTCACTGATGCGAACATTCGAAGTAAGCTTGAAACCGGGCCGTTGTCTTCCCCGTTCAGAGATCTTCCTGTTGATCTATCCGAACGTCCATAGGCAACATTACGCACAGTTTCAGACTGCATCTTCACCTGCCAGACTTAACGCAGTTGGGGTATACACTGGTAAGCCAAAACATCATGACCACTGGCGGCGTTGGTGGCACGTGATGCGCTAACAAAAGTATGTAAGAGGAGCAGACACGGACGGTAGGCCTATGGAATGCAAATGGGGAAATCCATTGAGATAAGCGACTTTGATTAAGGGCAGATTATCATTACGCAGCGCCTGTAAAGAGTATCTCGAAAACGGCGAAGCAGGTAGAATGTTAACTTACTACTGTCGTGAGCATCTATGCAAAGAGGTAGAAGGACAGTGAGACTACCACAAGGCGCTAAACGGTTGGACGTCCACGACTCTTCACAGACCGTGGGTTCAAATGGCTCTGAGCACTATGGGACTTGACATCTGAGGTCATCAGTCCCCTAGAACTTAGAACTATTTAAACCAAACTAACCTAAGGACATCACACACATCCATGCCCGAGGCAGGATTCGAACCTGTGACCTTAGCGGTCGCGCGGTTACAGACTGAAGCGCCTAGAACCGCTCGGCCACACCGGCCGGCCCAGAGCGTGGGATTCGGAGGGTCTGTAAAGTAGGATAGTAGGTAGTCTGTGACATCTGTGCCGAAAGAGCACAATGCTGGTGCACGCACAAATGTTTCGGAGCACACCGCTCATCATATATTGTTGAGCGTGGAGCTCGGCAGCAGACCACGCCTACGTGTTCACATGTTGACCCAACGACATCGTCAATTACGATTGCAGTGAGCACGGGACCATCGGAATTCGACCGTCGATCAATGGAAACGTGTCGGCTCTTCGGGTGAATCACGTTTCTGCTGTACTATATCGATGGTTGTCCCCACAAACGCCGTCATCGAGGTGAGCGGCAGCTCGAAACGTGCAGCGCGCCACGGCCGCAGGCTAGTGGGAGCAGTGTGGAAGACATTCTTCTGCGCTTACATGGGACATGTGATAGTACGCAAAGACACGGTGACAGCTGCGAACCAGCAGTATCTCTTCATGCTTGATGTCTTCTCCGACGGCGATGTCGTATTTCAGCAGTGTAATTGTCCGTGTCTCGGGGCCAGAATCGTGTTGTAATGGTTTAAGAAGCGTTATAGCGCATTGGTGCTTTCGCGACCGAATTCGCCTAACCCTATGGAACCCATCTGGGTCGCTATCGGGTGCAATCACCACGTACACGAATCAGCGGCCCGTTATTTACGTGAATTGCACGACCTTTGCACAGACATTTAATACTACGAGGCGCGGCTAGAAAAAAACCGGACTGATGCTGGAAAAAACATTTATTTACAATTATTTACAATTTCATGTTATCTCCTTCAATGTACTCTCCTCCTCGGTCTCTACACCGCTCCATACGAATTTTCCACTGTTCATAGCAATGCTGCAGATCATTTTCGGTAAGTCCATACATTACTTCCGTCGCTTTTTCTTTTACTGCTTCAACAGTCTCAAATCTAGTTCCTTTCAAAGCTGACTTGACTTTAGGGAAAAGAAAAAAGTCACAGGGGGCCAAATCAGGTGAGTAGGGTGGATGATCTAAGATGGGAATGTTGTGTTTTGCCAAAAACGTCTTCACTGACAACGCACTGTGAGCTGGGGCATTGTCTTGGTGAAGGATCCATGACTTTTTTCTCCACAAATCGTTCCGTTTTCTCCGTACTCGCTCACGTAGGGTAGCCAGGACGCTAATGTAGTAATGCTGATTCACTGTTTGTCCCTCTGGTACCCAATCAATGTGCACAATCCCTTTGATGTCAAAAAAAAAATCATCATTGCCTTGAATTTCGATTTTGACATTCGTGCTTTTTTTTGTCGTGGAGAACCAGAAGTTTTCCAATGCATCGATTGGCGTTTAGTTTCGGGGTCGTAAGTAAAAAACCACGATTCATCGCAAGTAATAACATTTTGTAAGAAGGTGGGATCACTTTCAATGTTTTCCAGGATGTCAGAACAAATCATTCTTCGGCGTTCCTTCTGTTCAATTGTGAGACACTTTGGAACCATTTTTGAACACACTTTGTTCATGTTGAAACTTTCATGAAGAATCTGCCTAACACTTTCCTTGTCAACTCCTGTTAACTCAGACACTGCTCTGATTGTTAAACGGCGATCTTGTCGAACAAGTTTACCGATTTTTTCAATGTTTGCATCAGTTTTTGCTGACAATGGTCTGCCAGTGCGAGTGTCATCACTGGTGTCTTCGCGGCCATCTTTAAATCGTTTAAACCACTCAAACACTTGTGTTCGCGATAAACAATCATCGCCGTACACTTGTTGTAACATTACAAACGTTTCACTTGCAGATTTTCCTAGTTTGAAACAAAATTTGATATTAACACGCTGTTCTTTCTGTACACTCAACATTTTCCGACGCACAGACAAAACGTCAACTACTTAAAACAGACGCCACGGGCAGACTGAGTGCAGGAGGCAGATGAAACTCGAGCAGTAGGCGGAGCGAGAGTCACGTGACAGGCCACGCGACTTTCAGCCTTATTGCATTCGTTTTATTGTTTCACCAGGACTAGTCCGGTTTTTTTCTAGCCACACCTCGTACATACCTCCATAAACCTACCAACAAACTGTCCGATCCCTGATACGCAGAATCAGTGATGTATTTCATTCCAAAGGCGGTCAAACAAGCTATTAAGCAGTGCCCATAGAGTTTTGACTGTTCAGTGTAAACAATGAATTGCGAGGGTCAAATCAAAACAAAGCCTCCACCTGCGTAGCTCGTGTTTCAGTAGGAACATCTCAATAAATCAAACGCATAAATAATGCTTAGCATTTTTTTCTTTCATTACCGATATTCACTTTTTCAATCTCCAGACTGTTGGGTACACTTCTGCCAACTATGGGCAATTTTTCTGGAGCCGTCACGGAAGAAGTCGTCGTTCCTTCCGCTGCTAAAGTGCGCGTCATTTATGACGGCGGCCGAGTTTAGGTTCGTTCTGCGCACCTGACGTCACAAAACACAGCCAGACAATGAACAGAGAACGACGTTGCCAGAGCTCGACTGCAGTGCAGAACATGGACGAGTGTCTTCAGTTTTAGAAACGTTCAGTAATAAATAAAGTAACTGAACAAAAGCAATGTCTTAATAGCAACCTTCTTTTATAGAAAGTTTGGAAAAAGCATTTTTATACCAATTCCTTCATATTCTATTAATTAATTAAACCAAACAAGCAATAAACCTCCTAATTTAGGCGATAGCAAAGAAAAGTGTTTGGATCATTCTCAATAACCACTTTTTCGCAATAAAGAACAGCGGTAATTGTTTACCTCCTATTGTACTTCGACGAAACGCGAGTAATTCATAGTCATACCAACAGTGTTTGTCGGTATTTTGCGCGATATTTTAAAGTCCTCTGGGAGATGTATTGAATGACGAGTTGGGTAAGTGTAATGGTTAAAGTAGAACACTTGAATGACGAGCTGCGTTAGCGTAATGGTTAAAGTGAATGGCTGCTATGCGAAAGGTTCTGAGCACAGGCGAGCAGTGCAATGACGACAAAATCGCGCACATCGCGGAATGCGGGGAGCCCGTCTCTGTAGCAGCGAAAGGGTTAATACGGCCGTGGTGGCTTTACTTCATAAACTGCGCCCCCCCCCCTAAACGTAAGTTTGCGAACTATACAGGGTTATTACAAATGATTGAAGCGATTTCACAGCTCTACAATAACTTTATTATTTGAGATATTTTCACAATGTTTTGCACACACATACAAAAACTCAAAAAGTTTTTTTAGGCATTCGCAAATGTTCGATATGTGCCCCTTTAGTGATTCGGCAGACATCAAGCCGATAATCAAGTTCCTTCCACACTTGACGCAGCATGTCCCCATCAATGAGTTCGAAAGCATTGTTGATGTGAGCTCGCAGTTCTGGCACGTTTCTTGGTAGAGGAGGTTTAAACACTGAATCTTTCACATCACTATGCGTGAAACTTGCCCGCACGCGTTCAACCGTTTCTTCGCTCTTTGCAGGCCGACCCGTTGATTTCCCCTTACAGAGGCATCCAGAAGCTTTAAACTGCGCATACCATCGCCGAATGGAGTTAGCAGTTGGTGGATCTTTGTTGAAGTTCGTCCTGAAGTGTCGTTGCACTGTTATGACTGACTGATGTGAGTGCATTTCAAGCACGACATACGCTTTCTCGGCTGCTGTCGCCATTTTGTCTCACAGCACTCTCGAGCGCTCTGGCGGCAGAAACCTGAAGTGCGGCTTCAGCCGAACAAAACTTCATGAGTTTTTCTACGTACCGTATCTGTAGTGTGTCGTGACCATATGTCAATGAATGGAGCTACAGTGAATTTATGAAATCGCTTCAATCATTTGTAATAGCCCTGTACTATGGCGCTGCTTCTCTTGGCGCGTACAACTGGCAACGCAGCAATCTCCCGTGTCTGGGCGGGCATGCGCGAACCGCCAAGATAACGGAATTGAACTATAGCCTCTCACACTTCATTATATGCGTAGTGATGTCCCCGCAGACTTTCCTTTAACTATCAGGAACACATGCAAGTCAGACGGAGCCAAATTTGTGCGGTTTTATGGGGATATGCGGAATACGGTTACGTGTTCTCTCTGAGTGACACGTTGATCATCCTGAATTAGTCTGTCTACGTTTTGCTCATTCAAATAAGTGGTTGTTGTCACGGAGCGTTCCGTCCCCTCCTCAGCATCTATAACCGTAATGGATAAACGACACCTAGTGCTCCAATCAACAGAATCATCACAAACGGCTTACACTCTCAGATGAATTCCCTTTAGAGTGACACCTTGTACTGTCAATAATTAAATGACAGCAGGTTGTTGAAATCGTACTGGCCGAATGTCTCAACTGAGTTCAATCCCTTACACTGTAACTGCACACCCATACACTGCTAAGGCTTCCCGCCAACTGGAGCTGTAGCGGAGAGTCTACGAAATACCTGCTGCATAGCACTGCTGCCACCTGTTGTGGAGTTACGAAGGTAAACGCTTCGCTTTTCATTAAATCCTCGTACAAGTTCCCGTAATTAAGGAGATAAGTTTACATTCGTGCGACGTTCACTGCTGAAAAGCTCATCTGCGACGTAGCTAACGTTTGTTCTTCTTACTTTGTCCTAGTATGTGTTTCAACATCCTTTTGTTTCTGAACATTGAGGTAATTATACGGTCCAAAGCGGTTAGCGCAGTACCCATACGACCAAAAAAATATACACATGAGTACCGGCACTGCTAGTGACTAGTTGCTACCATAAGAAATATACTTATGTAGCTATAAAGAAGTGATTAAATTATTTCTGAATTCAATGAAATTCTGCTCTTAAATGAATAAATCCAAAATGATTTCCCGAAGCTACTGTAGGATACCTCTTAACAGCTCATGTTCTGTGTCGTGTTTTGAATTCGAAAAGAACGCTACGTAGCCAAGTTAGCCAGATGAAAATTCTTAAATACTCCTATACTTCAGTCCTTCTTCAATTTCATGCTGTTCTATTCTCTCTCTAAAAATTATCTGTATATGATATTCTGCAATTTGAAATGTCTTTTGCTACATTTTTTCAAAAATAATTCTTCCTTAAAACATTTATGTTTACAAATATGCTATAGGTAACAGTACAGCCTATAACAAATTTTGCAAAAAATTATATTGATCTATTTTGAATCTCTTTGGATCGAAAACGTGCTATACTAAGACAAGTCAGTAAATATACCCATGGTCTTAGTCACATGCTAGAGGGGGCATAATAACTACGTGAAAATTTCTTTCATAATTTGTTTTTACGTTTGTTTTTACGCGTAGCAAAATCATTCTGTTTTCTTCGACACATTGAAAGAAATGCACTTTCCAAGAAATTATGTTAATTTTTGTTTTCATATTATATACTTACTTCTTGGTGTAGCGGTTCACGTAACAAGCTAATCGTGCTGGTCAAAGTGTCGTGACTACTTCTCTACACCCATCTCTCGCGTCTAAACGCCTCAGCTCGTGTCCAAAAGTTTGTTCCGTCTTTCTTAACATCTCTGTCATCGGAGTGTGATGAATGCACACGGCCTGTAGGAGCTTCGGTGATTTTATTAACAACGTTTTTCGAACCATATTTTCTAACTTTCAATGACTTCTGCGCGCTTTAAGGTCAATGCATATGAAACTGTTCCCTCTTACTACTCGACGCCTCTTTCTCGAATTGTTTTAATCAGCTTCCCCAGCTCTCCGAGTTATCGTTTTCAGAGAACAAAACAGTAACGACAAAAATACAAAAAATGGTTCAAATGGCTCTGAGCACTATGGAACTTAACATCTGTGGTCATCAGTCCCCTAGAACTTAGAACTACTTAAACCTAACTAACCTAAGGACATCACACACATCCATGCCCGAGGCAGGATTAAAACCTGCAACCGTAGCAGTCGCGCGGTTCCGGACTGAGCGCCTAGAACCGCTAGACCACCGCGGCCGGCGACAAAAATACAGTGCAAGGGTGTTGTAAGTCATGGCCTGTCAGCGTATACTTTGTCTTTAATTCACTACAATATCGATCGTAATGCCACGTACCTTGTCAATTACGTCCAGAAGGAACTGTTAATGTTGTAATTGGATAGTTTGCTCATCAATTCCTTTTCAAGTGTCTTGCCATTTTGCCTAGTTATTAGTTCGAAACCAAAAGCTGTGACTCATGTTCGTAGCGAATGCAGGGTTTACTGAAATAATGAGGTAAAATTACGCTTCTTGGCAGGGTGTGCATTAGTGGCTGAATGTGATGATTATTTATGCAGTGTAGTGACATTATGGAAATGAGACGGAGTAAGAGGAAAAAATCGGTGTCACGATCCACTCATTGTCAGATGGCATCCAGGGGACCACCCAGGTCAGCGGGCGCACTCAGCTGACGTACCAGTGTAAATAGTGTACCAGGCTCTCTCTCAGTCACTAACATTTAGCTCCATACTTCTTACTCAGTTTTCTGGTCAGCCTGTGCACTTCCAATTCCCGTCCTCCTTTCAAACCACCACTCCCGACGTAAATTCCTCGCTCACTAGGGTTCACATTAATTACTTCCTAATGGAATAAAATATTAAGAGCGTTTGTCATCTAAATCAGCAACAGGGTAGGGTAATTTTGCATATATTAATTTTTTAAATGAGTTGATATAATGCAACCACACTAACAACAAACGATAAGTTCGGAGAACGCCGATGGTTTCTGCGCATTTTATTAGAGATACGGTGATGATGCCGTTTGAAAGTGTGATCATCCTTTATTGCAGACGTGCCTGAAGATGGTGAATTGTATCACCGAAATCGGTTGCAGTTAAATAAAATTAATATACACAAAGCCGGTGGTATTACTGTTGCGACACACAGCTGTGCTGTCTCATTATCCATTAGAAGACAGATGCGTGAAAACAAAGTTTTAAGTTGTCAGGTGCAGTACGTCGATCTCTTTGCTTCATTTGTGCTGTGGAAGTGTTGTCCAAACATCGGCGGTTGCTGAGTACGTTACCGGGTTACAGTCCAGTAAATTAATTAATTATCTTCGAATTAGCTATTCTCTGTCCTTGTCGATGTTGAAAAGTGTGCAGAATGTTTCTCACTTCGGAAGTAACCCACAGAGACAGGGCACTCTGTAAGCTCCCATTCCATTTCCTCGCTATACTACAGTACATTTAATTTGAAGACAATCGGATCTCTTGAACGGAAACAACTTAGAAACAGATTACACCAGGTAAAATGATTAAATCTTGTACGTATTGCTCATGACGTGCCTGTCATTAATTGGCACACAAAATTAACAGCTAATGATGGGAAGGATCCGCTGCAGTAAAAGACGATGTCCATTATTCAATTAGTTTATGAGTGATTTTAGATTTACCCGTCGAAGGAAGACTTTGAATATTTCACGATTATTCAGCTGCGGTGGGGCGTTCATAACGCGCCTTCTGGGTAAGGCCACCCGGCGAAAGAATTCCCCCCCCCCCCCCCCCCCGCCCAAAAAAAAGACAAAAACACGCTCTTAGTTTTATATCTTCAAACGACAGAACACACCTATATGCTTTTCATTCACACGATATAATTCACAAATCAGTGCATTTATCCAGAGAAGCTACAGTTCGTTCCTGTTAGTTCACTAATGTTCATAAGTATCTTAAGGTTATTCGAAGTGCCAGTATCAACACTAAGACCGTCCTCAAACAGACAAGGTAACTAACACCGGGACGTGGACGAGACAGCGCCGTCTGCATACTGGACAGCTGGTTAACGTGGTATGCGCTCCCACCGCTCTTCAGCGGCATTCGTCGGGTTTATTAGGCTCTTAAAACACCCATTATTTACGAAAACGGACACGTGTAAACTGTTACGCTAACAGAGTTAGCGTGACAAGATATCTTGCATCTTGCCGGTAAATACCTTCTTCAATGATGGCGGGCAGCTTCGAAAAAATCTTCTCTTCGATTCAAATGAAATTACGATACGAATCTCGATCTTGAAGTCTTTGTGATGAAGTACGTTATTCCACAGTGTTGGTAGTCAATGCAGTATCGAGAATGTACATGTAATGCGCACGCAAACTGAGACTATACACGGATGAAAATTCGATTAGCTTAACAAATAATTTCTATATATATAGAAATTAATATATATATATATATATATATATATATATATATATATATATAAATTAAGAAATAATTTTATATATATAGAAATTATTTGTTAAGCTAATCGAATTTTTATCCGTGTATAGTCTCAGTTTGCGCGCGCATCCCATGTACATTCTCGATGCTGCATTGACTACCAACACTGAAGTAACGTACTTCATCAAAAAGACATTCCAGCCGTTGGTCTTTGCAGCAAGAACTGCAGCAGATATACACACATCAAAAAATGTTTTGCATCACCTCGGTTCCGAGAGTCCCGGAACCTGTACAAAATGGTTGAAATGGCTCTAGGCACTAAGGGACCTAACATCTGAGGTCATCAGTCTCCTAGACTTACAACTACTTAAACCTAACTAACCTAAGGACATCAGACACACCAGTGCCCGAGGCAGGATTCGAACCTGCGACCGCCGGACTAAAGCGCCTATTCTAATAATCTGGGTTAAGTTAAGTATCAAAGGTGGGTCAGATATGATAGTCGGATGCTTCTATAGACCACCTGCATCAGCAACCGTAGTAGTTGAGCGCCTCAGAGAGAACCTGCAGAACGTCGTGAAGAAGTTTCGTGATCATACTATTGTAATAGGGGGAGACTTTAATCTACCAGGTATAGAATGGGATAGTCACACAATCAGAACTGGAGCCAGGGACAGAGACTCTTGTGACATTATCCTGACTGCCTTGTCCGAGAATTACTTCGAGCAGATAGTTAGAGAACCAACTCGTGAAGCTAACGTTTTAGACCTCATAGCAACAAATAGACCGGAACTTTTCGACTCCGTGAATGTAGAAGAGGGTATCAGTGATCATAAGTCAGTGGTTGCATCAATGACTACAAGTGTAATAAGAAATGCCAAGAAAGGAAGGAAAATATATTTGCTTAACAAGAGTGATAGGGCACAAATCGCAGAATATCTGAGTGACCACCATCAAACGTTCATTTCTGAGGAAGAGGATGTGGAACAAAAATGGAAAAAATTCAGAAACATCGTCCAGTACGCCTTAGATAAGTTCGTACCGACTAAGGTCCAAAGCGAGGGGAAAGATCCACCGTGGTATAACAATCATGTACGAAAGGTACTACGGAAACAAAGAAAGCTTCATCATAGGTTTAAGAGTAGTCGAATCATAGCTGATAAGGAAAAGCTGAACGAAGCGAAAAAGAGCGTAAAGAGAGCAATGAGAGAAGCATTCAACGAATTCGAACATAAAACATTGGCAAACAATCTAAACAAGAACCCTAAAAAGTTTTGGTCATATGTAAAATCGGTAAGCGGATCTAAATCCCCTATTCAGTCACTCGTTGACCACGATGGCACCGAAACAGAGGACGACCGAAGAAAGGCAGAAATACTGAATTCAGTGTTCCGAAACTGTTTCACTGCGGAAAATCGTAACACGGTCCCTGACTTCAGCCGTCGCACGGACGCCAAAATGGAAAATATTGAAATAAACGATATCGGAATTGAAAAACAACTGCTATCACTTAGTAGCGGAAAAGCATCCGGACCAGACGAGATACCCTTAAGATTCTACAGTGATTATGCTAAAGAACTTGCCCCCTTTCTATCAGCAATTTATCGTAGATCGCTGGAAGAACGTAAAGTACCTAGCGACTGGAAGAAAGCGCAGGTCGTTCCCATTTTCAAGAAGGGTCATAAATCAGATGCGAATAATTATAGGCCTATTTCGCTTACGTCAATCTGTTGTAGAATAATGGAACATGTTTTGTGTTCTCGTATTATGACGTTCTTAGATAATACAAATCTCCTTCATCATAACCAACATGGATTCCGCAAACAGAGATCATGTGAAACTCAGCTCGCCCTATTTGCCCAAGAAATTCACATTGCCGTAGACACTGGCGAGCAGATTGATGCCGTATTCCTGGACTTCAGGAAGGCATTTGATACGGTTCCGCACTTACGTTTAGTGAAAAAAATACGAGCTTACGGAATATCGGACCAGGTTTGTGATTGGATTCAGGATTTCCTAGAAGAAAGAACACAACATGTCATTCTTAACGGTTCAAAATCTGCAGATGTAGAGGTAATTTCGGGAGTACCGCAGGGAAGCGTGATAGGACCTTTATTGTTTACAATATACATAAATGACTTAGTTGACAACATCGGTAGCTCCGTGAGGCTATTTGCAGATGACACGGTTGTCTACAAGAAAGTAGCAACATCAGAAGACTCGTACGTACTCCAGGAGGACCTGCAGAGGATTAATGCATGGTGCGACAGCTGGCAGCTTTCCCTAAACGTAGATAAATGTAATATAATGCGCATACATAGGGGCAGAAATCCATTCCAGTACGATTATGCCATAGGTGGTAAATCATTGGAAGCGGTAACGACCGTAAAATACTTAGGAGTTACTATCCGGAGCGATCTGAAGTGGAATGATCACATAAAACAAATAGTGGGAAAAGCAGGCGCCAGGTTGAGATTCATAGGAAGAATTCTAAGAAAATGTGACTCATCGACGAAAGAAGTAGCTTACAAAACGCTTGTTCGTCCGATTCTTGAGTATTGCTCATCAGTATGGGACCCTTACCAGGTTGGATTAATAGAAGAGATAGACATGATCCAGCGAAAAGCAGCGCGATTCGTCATGGGGACATTTAGTCAGCGCGAGAGCGTTACGGAGATGGTGAACAAGCTCCAGTGGCGGACACTTCAAGAAAGGCGTTACGCAATACGGAGAGGTTTATTATCGAAATTACGAGAGAGCACATTCCGGGAAGAGATGGGCAACATATTACTACCGCCCACATATATCTCGCGTAATGATCACAACGAAAAGATCCGAGAAATTAGAGCAAATACGGAGACTTACAAGCAGTCGTTCTTCCCACGCACAATTCGTGAATGGAACAGGGAAGGGGGGATCAGATAGTGGTACAATAAGTACCCTCCGCCACACACCGTAAGGTGGCTCGCGGAGTATAGATGTAGATGTAGATGTAGATGTAATTAAACTTTATGTATCAAGTAATATGTAGTCCGATAAAAGTACATCAATTTTCTGTCTTAACTTCCACGTGTCCATTGTTGACGGCTCTACGATCAGACGTCAATGCAACCGATCTGAAATTTTAACTCGATGCCACTGCTCGTTCCGTGCGCCTGCTACTACCAGCGTTGTCGGCGCAACACGACGATGTCGCAGCCGCCAGAAAAAGCAACTGAAAAAAAGCCAAGGCGGGGCTCATTGACTAGCGCTTGCTACGTTAAACATTAGTCTACAAGTAGTTAAAGACACTCTGTTCTTACAAATAATGTAATAATTAAGTTATTCGTGACATTTGGTTGTGAGAGAATCTCGAGATACTTCCGTTTTCGCCTTCGTAATTACTAAGATGACTTCGTTAGTCTCCAGAGAAGCACACGATGTTTTCGACAAAGATAATTAGAGGTGAGGCGAGGGTGGCGCGGTTTACTTGGGGCGGCGCGTGCAGAGGCCTCAGTACTCTCCCGGCTAAAGCTGCTTGTGGTAAAGCTGCAACATGCGAGAGTTTACAGCAACGTACTAAAAGGATTCCAGCGTTCGAGAAACCGTAACAGTGCCGCTAATGGGCGAAAGCGCTGAAAATAAGTGGAGCTCCACAACTCCTTCTAAAAGATTTCGCAAACAAGATATTTGCTAAAGGTATTTTGCTGGGGATAATGTTTAAAAGAAGACTTAGGACTGACCCTTTTTTCTGCTTCTTATGTAATTACGGCCCTCGTTTCTCCTCTTGACTGTGAGTTTCCTTTAGAGTTTACGCGGAAGCCTAACAGCGACGTTGACAGCTTCGGCTGCGGTCTGTAGGGCCACCGAAAATGAAAAAAATAGGTTGGATACTCATGAAATGTGGAGGACTGCCGGAACCAAAAGGTCTGGCACGTAGCCCCACTCTCTCCGCTACTGGGACATGAGAAATCGCAAGTACCCCATCTTTTATTCCACAGAATGCTGGACAAAAAGTTCGGCGTGGCTGCTGGGTGACATAACGAGTAGTTTTAGCCTTCAGGTGTTGTAGCCTGTATTAAAAAGAAGTTCCATCTGTTGCAGTTACAAATGCAAGATAACAGATTTTATATAAAATAAACTGAACGTACTGTTCATGCGGCAAATACTATGCAAACTCATCTATTAATCTGTGTTCATAGCCGTTTCCTCCTCGCCAATCAGTCTCGCTGATATAGCAACCCATGAACAGAATATGTTTCTGATGTAGAGGTTATTATACATTAGAAAGCATTTACCAGACACTGTCTCGAACCGCAAATTAAATTATAAGAACACTTAGTGCGTGGTACAACTAAAAGTAATTTCTTTCATTAAGTCTACAGTTATTTTTAGAGTTTTTTAGCTCATTAAGAAGTAAAATCTCTCGTTCACGACGTAGTGCAGAATACATTTTCCTTGTTCTGCACATCGCTAACACAGATATAAAACAGTCCATAATAAAGAACAACACTTCATATAAACAAGAAATCTATTTCACATAAAATTCTTTGTCAATAAGAATAACCTACACACCTTTTGAAGAGGATCCAAAATTCTGATTACCATCGCCAGAGCGCTGATAGTTGCGTGCTAGAGAGCTGGAGTGCTCGAGCCGAGGTAGCTACTTAATATATAGCTATGCATCGATACGATTTCCAGAGAATGTAAAAGAAAGCTCAAATATTTGATAGGTGTTCTGTATTACTACCCCTCGGTCACGTGGACAACATCTAGGAGATAATTCAAGTAGCGTCATATATTGTGAAGCAAGTCAGCAATAACAGACGCGAGTGCTTTAGAAATGCCCATTGTGAGTTGTGGAATTGTTTTCGGCAAAGAAGGCACTCACACATGGCCTTTTTCATAAGCACATAAAAAGAAATCTATGGGTGTCAGGTCTAGATATTTGAATGACCAAGAGTAGTAAACAGCGTCGTGATACACCATACGACACGACCGATCTCGTAGTTTGGAAGACGTTCACTCACAAATTGCAAATGATGTTATTTTCAGTTTCATTTTGAGAACACGCCAAACGGTTATTTGTGGCGTTTGCAGTTTCTTTCTTCACGCTTCCGGTGCCATCTGCGAATGTTGCTGGCATTTGGAGCTGGTTGTTTGTATAGCTTGCGAAATCTCAGCACCATGATGAGAGAAAGACGGTTCTGAAATTCTTTCACACAAAATGCCTTCTGTGCTGGCTCCGCCATTTTAACTTATGACACGGAACTTATGAGTTACGCATCATGGCGCATAGTTCCAGGTCGACACGTAAGTAATAGTAACCTCTCAAACAATTGTGAGTAGGACCAAACAGAACTTTCAATTTACGAAGCTCGCGCTCAAAAATCTTGTTTCCTACCAAACAATAAGAGAATATCGAAGGAAGGCGTAACAGTAACAGTTACATACACGTAACATATTTTCGTTTAGCGCCATTAGACACCACTTCGACGAATTTCTGGGAGCCCTTTTTGCAACCCAAAAGCATTTCATTCTTTCTCTGGCCTACTGCCTTCTGGTGAGTGTGGAAACTCTTAAAGCTGTTGAGTGGACACATGTAGTTTTATTCGTTAGCGGCTTTTTAAATTGAATTTCTGGGACGTGCCCATACAGCCATTTCAACGATGGAAAGACGATTTGACAATGTGCTTTCATTAGGGTCAAGCCGTAACCTGCACGAAGTTACAAAGGCATAGACTTGTCGTGTGCCGCCATGAAGGTGCTTTTTGTCAGTTATTACGATACGAAGGTAGGAACAACACAACACACAGTCCCCGAGCGGAGAAATTCTCCGAGTCGGCGGACAACTGAACCCAGACCCCTTCGGTTAGCAATCTGCCTCGGGCATGGATGTGTGTGATGTCCTTTAGGTTAGTTGGGTTTAAGTAGTTCTAAGTTCTAGGGGACTGATGACCTAAGATGTTAAGTCCCTTAGTGCTCAGAGCCATTTGAACCATTTGAACACCAATATATTGGATCATATCTTTAAATAAAAATGACATACTTTTGTTTTAAATTACTTTTCCAATGAAACGTCAGTATTCACAATAAATTAAAAAAAAAAAGTTCAAATGTGTGTGAAACTGCTAAGGTCATCAGTCCCTAAGCTTACACACTACTTAATCTAAATGATCCTAAGGACAAACACACACACCCATGCCCGAGGGAGGACTCGAACCTCCTCCGGGATCAACCGCAAGGTCCATGACTGCAACGCCTGAGACCGCTCGGCTAATCCCGGGCGGCAATAAATTAAAATTTAGTACAAAAATGTGGAACATCAAATAGCAGAAAAATATCTTTTTGTGCTGGAGACTGAACAGTATAACAATAATAATAATAATATTGTTATTATTATTGTTTTTATTATTATTACACGTACAAGGTGCGTGTGAAAAGTTATGAGACTGACAACACTTTGAGCGATCTGGCAACGCTGTGTTGTTTTACTTGAGTAAACCGGTGTGTTCATTCCCCTGAGATGCTGAATGGCGTTTCAGCTCCGTACAGTCATCACATGGTTTTTGAGTGCGCCAACAGTGGAACGGTGTTTTTTTTGTGTTATGAGAACGGAATAGCGGAGTTTAGAGCAACGTTATGCCATCAAGTTTTATGTCAAACTTTGGGAATTTCGTATATGTTCGTATACTGTTTTCTCGAAGGAAATCGGTAGTCCCACTTTTCCAGCCTTTCTTCTCTCTTGCGGGACCTTAATTTACTGCAGTTTCTGTACTGCCTGAAAGTGCGGAGAGATCACCAGCGAATCCAGACAGTCAATATCTAATCCTTTGGTTTCCCTACTTAGCCCGATGTGTTTATGATGCGCATGGATCTTCAACTCTTTTTTTTCTGCCGACTGTGTTTAATAGTATGTTGAACAGTAGTGTTCAGCGAGTCGCAGTCAAATGAAAACCGTACACGCGCCACAACGGGAATATGGAACGAATCCATTTAAAAGTAATCACCACACGCGTTAAGACATTTATACCACTGGGAGTCGAGTTAATCAGTTCTTTTTTCGAAGAACGCGGTCAGCCACTGTCGGGTCCACTTCCTCGTCCGACTGAAATCGACGACCACGCATGTCTTTCTCGAGGTCGCCAAAGACGTGAGAACCATACGATGAGAGATCTGGCTGTATAGGGGGGTTCGTCAGTGTTTCCCCACCAAATCGCTGAAGCGTAGCCTTCGTCCGATTGGCTGTGTGGGGGCGGGCGTTATCGTGCATCGGGGGGATTGAGTCCGACAACATCCCCAAGGGTTTTGACTTTATGGCACGTCTCAGTTTCTACAAAGCGTCTTCATCGCACTGTATACTGATAGTGGTTCCACGCTCGAGCAACTCGACGAGTAGAGGAAGCGTTCTGCTGCAGAGTAACGACCCCCTTACCTCCCCCCCCCCCTAATGCCAAGCCAATTGGTTTGGAAAACACTGCAACATACTCTGTACAGCCTGGATCTTTCACCGCGGGATTTTTCACTTCTTTGGCGACCTCAGGAATGACACGTGTGGGCGTGGTTTCAATCGGACGAGGAAGAGCAAGAGCGGGTGCGTTTGTGGATCCGTCAGCGTCCGACCGCATTCTGAGAAACACACATTGATATTTTCGTCTCCCAGTAGGATAAATCCCTTGATGCGTGTGGTTATTATTTTTGAATGGAACCGTTCCACGATCCCGTTGTGGCGAGTGCTTGGTTTTCGTCTGGCTGCCTCTTCTAAATAATTAGCATTATTTATTTAATTATTTTCGTTACAGCCGTCTATGGGCTACGTTTACACAACTTCCCTCACTTTCCAAAGTTCTCTTCCTTCCTCTTTCGCCAATACTCCTTCATCCGTTGGCTCACTCATGCACGTTCATCTGCCGAGAATACTCTGCTCTTCCTCGTTTTCTCCTCGAAGAAATCCTTCACCTCCGCAACCTTTTCCTAAAAATCTGCCTGTTCACAATTTCTTCTGCCGTGATCCCGCATTTTTCTAGATCCCAGTGCACTTCTTTCACCCATGGAACTTGTGTCTTCCTGTTCTCCTGGAAGAGAAGAATCTTGTTGGAGAGCCTCTCTTTTAATGTCCATAGAAAGACAGTCTTCTTTTCTTTATTGTGGTGGTGATATTTTCAAATCGTTGATAAAGTTCTTGATTTGATATTAGGCGGAATGTAAACTCATTAGATATTTTTCTAGGACCAAGATTTTTTCTAAGGAATTTCCTTTCTTTCTTTTCCAAGTCTCAGAGTCCCTTTCTGGCTATTGTCTCCGGTGCACGTAAACATTCAGCTTTGACGACTGTGCTGTAGTGTTCGAATTTAGCCTGGTATGAGAGTGATTTGGATTTGTATGTATTGTGACACAATCTGATTGCTATTTCCATTTTTCTTGCCCGTTCTTCAATTTCTGCATTTTCATTGTTGTTTGGAGCCAAAATCTCTCATAGGTACTCGAACTTCTGAACTCTTTTGATGTCGCCATACTTGGTCCTCATTGTCCAGACTGGATCACTGGCATTTATGTTCATATATTGTGTCTTCTCAAATGATATTTGCAATCCTGCTTTCAATGCTGATTTCTTAGTTGCAATTAGCAGATTCTCTGCAAAAAACACTATATCATCTACAAACGCGTAGGATTCAAGTAATTAGCATTATTGATACATTTTTTTATTTATCAAAACGGCATTTCGCATGTCTGTATCAAATCTTTATTTTCAAACGACCCGTAATTAACAAGAAAAACGTTGTTTTTATTAAAATTATATTTTAGTATTACTTAATTAATATTTTAATTTGTCAGGCAATATGAAATTTAAATAAAAGTAAAAAAAAGTTCTTGTGGCTAAGGTTCGAACTAGTAGTTTTACCAGAGCTCGGAAATATTTTAATCGGCAAAGGTAATTTCTTCGAGATTTTGTTTTTAAGTAAGACGAAAATCGAAGAAGGCCAATCCGTAAGATCTTCTTAGATCTGACCTGTCGGCCATGGGACTGGTAGTGTTTTGCCGTGTGCTTAAGGCCGTCCTCAAGCACGTGGAAAACGTTTCAAACATTTGTACCGCGGCCGCCATCAGAAGGCGGCAGTTTCGCGTTGGCGGCGGCGTTCGCCGGCGGCGTTGGCTGGGTAAGCTGCTCTGCGGTAATCGCGGCCGACAGCGCGGCGCTGACGGGGGAATACGCGGCAAGGCGATCCGCGCGCTCAGCCGACATCTTCCTCCCGCGGCCACCGCCCCCACCGCCCCCGCACTACTCTCCGTCGCCATCGACTTCCCCCGCGCCCTAATCGCTTCAACTTGCCGAGAGGCGCCATCAAAGTGCCACTGCTGCTCTTCCTAAGCCTGTCCCTTTTTAAGTTTCTTAACCGGTTCTCCGCCCGCAAAGTGTCTCCGGCCTGTCGTCCTCGCCGCATCGATCTCGCCTCAAAACGGCAATCAGCTAAAAAGCGGCGCGCCACACCACCGCTTATCCATCTTTCCGTTATACGTTCAGAGAACTCAATCCTCGAAACGCACACTTTTCGCAGAGTGAGGACGAAAGGAAACACTCGCAGTTATGCTTCTAATTCTACCATCAATCGTCACTGCAAATGAGGAAATGAGAAAATTAGCTGACATCTCGCGACTGATAATTGCTGATATGAATAATGAATAACCTTCTGATC
Source organism: Schistocerca serialis cubense (assembly GCF_023864345.2). Classification (NCBI taxonomy): domain Eukaryota; kingdom Metazoa; phylum Arthropoda; class Insecta; order Orthoptera; family Acrididae; genus Schistocerca; species Schistocerca serialis. The sequence goes on along the minus strand of NC_064641.1, from coordinate 386,727,863 downwards.
TACACTGACGCAATAAAAGTCACAGAATATCTCCGAAATCGCGCTATAGGCGATGTCGTGCTGTTAGCGAAGGTTCAAATGGTTCAAATGGCTCTGAGCACTATGGGACTCAACTGCTGTGGTCATAAGTCTGTTAGCGAAGGCACTCGCGTCAGTCGCCTCCTGTCATAGCCCATTAACGCGAAATTTCGCCTCCCTGTCGAAACAGATACATTCGTTGTACGTCCCACATTGATTTCTACGACCGTTTAATGCAATGTTGCTTGTCTGTCAGCACTGACAACTCTACGCAAACACCGCTGCTCTCGGTTGCTAACTGAAGACCGTCGGCCACTGCATTGTCCGTAGTTAAACGTAATGTCAGAAGTTACCTGTTTTCGGCACAGTCATGACACTGTGGATCTCGGAATGTTGAATTCCCTAATGATTTCGGAAATTAAATATCCGATGCATCTAGCTCCAACCGCCAATGCGCGTTGAAGGTTTGTTAATTTCCGTCGTGCGTCCATGTTACGTCGGAAACCTTTCCACGTGACTCACGTGAGTGCAAATGACAGCTCGGCCAATGCATTGCCCTTTTATGCCGTGTGAACGCGGTACAGCCGACATCTGTGTATGTGCATATCGCTGTACCATGACTTCTGTCGCGTCAGTGTAATAGATAGCAGCACTAGACACTGACGCATAAGACAACGGTGACCACGTGAAACCTGGTGGGCTCCATTCAGACTCGTGGGACCAAATTAAAATCTGGCTGGAGTCACGCTGGGAGGCACACGACATGCATTCAGCTTCTAGTGGCAGGAAATGTGGAAACGTCAAGGAACTGTTCTTACCTTGAGCTACGTCTGGAAGAAAGAATTAAGAAAAATCAGTATACCTTTATAGTACTTGTGCATTTGGGAAATTGCCGTAACAGTGGAGACGTTCGAAAATCTGGAAAGGATGGAAGTAAAATAAAGAGACAGGACACTCATGTACAGTATCTACAAAGGTGGTGTCGATTAATACAAGTGATAGATAGAGAAAACCGATATTGTATAAGATGCGTTTGTGATTTATCTCTATTGCTGCACGGTAAGGGAATATGGTCGATCAGAAATGAAATTAAATAAGAGGAGAATACACACCAATGGTATGTGTCGTAGGTGACATAGTGAAATATTCAGGATATTAAGTACCTCGATTGTCCTCATCAACATTCTCACAAAGTTTCTGCGTGTCTTATGTTGAATTTTTCGTGTATCTGTAGTGTTTTTTCTGTGTACCACACTTGCCCTTCGTGTGACTTTGGAATCAAGTGTAGTCACATCAATAGTTTGCCAACGGAGACTAGCTCCTTTCAGCAGTAAAATAGCACAGAGTGTTACAAATAGAATGAATCGTCAATTGTGTGATGAATTTTTACCCATTCGTTATTTACAAATCTTATCCATTTACTGTAGTGATGGTCTGGGGTGTCATTTCTTTTCATAGCAGGCCCCCTTTGGTTGTCATCCGCGGCATCTGTCCAGCAAGTCGGTAATTTGGCGATATTCTACGCCAAATTTTGCTGCCCTCCGTTGCAAGCTACCATGGGGTTACATTTTAGCAATATAATTCCCGCCCACACACGGTGAGAGTTTCTACCGCTTGCCTTCATGCTTGCCAAAATCTATCCTGGCCAGCAAGATCGCCGGATCTCTCCCCAACTGTGAACGTTTGAGCATTATGGGAAAAGTCCTGCAATCATCTCCGGATTCATAGGACCTAAAGCGCAAATTTCACAGAATTTTGCACGATATGCCTCAGGAGAGCATCCAATGACTTTATCAATCAATGCCAACTCGAATAACTACCTACACGAGGGCCAAATGTGAACCATCGCGTTATTGACTTGCTCAGTTAGTGAAGATCTTTCTCATCAATGGCTCATCCAGTTTTTTTGAAGCTGTAACCATTTGTTTGTCTGTACATGTACGCCACATATGCCGATTTCCGTCCCATTTGGATAATTCTTTCTTTGTGCGTCGTTTTTTATCTTAATGTATTTTGCACACTCTGTAGATAAACAGCAGTTTAGGAGTGATTGGCAGGAAATCCGCCTCCGTAGCAGAAGTCGCTATCGCACGTCTGTGCGGTGGTTCTCGGCTCGCGAGTAAGGCGGTTCGAATCTTGATGGTGGATGAAATTTTCACTTACAGCATATGGCCGGGAAGGGGAGTAAAGGTGGTGGCGTGAAGTCCCTGATCACTTGTCTTTCCACCAGTGTCCTGGATTAAATTCCAAATCTCTCCGCAGTGTCTCATGGTGTGACGGTTTGTGACACTGTTGATCATGATCCGTCCGTCAGATGCGGACGGTAAGCTTGGCGGCTCCCTCGATGTTACTCGAGAGGAATACCCTATCAGCTGGCTCCGGGTTTCACCTTTTCCCTTCCTTCATCATCACCCAACACGAACATAATGCTTCACTCCACACACACACACACACACACACACACACACACACACAAACACACACACGCACAAAATTATTGTCACCAACACTTAACATGTGCACTTAAATACACAGCTCTCATACTTCGCGACGGGAAGGTACCTGCGGAGGATGGGAAAACCTTTCCAATTAGGCGGCTGAACTTGCCCTTCAGGGTGTCCCAACCATTAGTGCCATACGACCTTACATTACTATTGGTAGGATACTGAGGAACTTTAGTTTGTCTACGAAACGGGCTGCATATGAAACGTACGGCCCACACTTGAATACTGGCTGAAGTGTCGGGGAGTGGTATTGGCTAGGATTAAAAGGGGACATCAAACTATGCAAAAAAATAACTAGAAAAATGTTAGAAATGCTAGAAAATCTCAATCGGCAAAAAATCCAAGAAAGACGTCGTACACCTTGCGAGAGACACCTAAGAAAAATTCAAGAACTCTTTCCAGGGCAGAAATAAGGGAGGTTCTTTGGCCCCCTTCAAATCTATCGCGTTCAGTTGATACAGATGAAATAGGTAAATAACAGCTCGCATGAAGGCGTACAGACATTGTTCTCGTGCACCACCCGTGACTGGACTGAGAAACGACCGTAATGTACAGGCTGTCAAAAAACTACATCTACAAAATTGTAGACAGTTTAGAGGAGATAAAAAAAGCACTTACGTGATAAAGATATCACGGCTAAAAAATTCCTTACTTGGTGTCCATAAAGATTTTGACCTTTGTGGTATTCAGAGACGATGCCGTACAATATGATTAACCTTGTTTTAGAGATGTTGCTGCCCTTATTTTTGTGGGGAGGGAGGTGACGCGTTTGTTGCATGAGGCAACTATAAGCACGCCAGAATAGTTCGTACCCCGTTTAGCTGACGCTGCAGCCATTGGTCTTGACAAACCTGGTTGTTTTTAGCATTTTAGGCAGTCATTGACACGCGGGTACAAGTTTTGCATTAAATTTTCAGTACACGTAACTTAGATTATCTTCCTGCGTACTGAGAACTTCCTAAGTGCAAAACGTAGACAGATGAAATTTTCTGCAGCCCACCAATCCCCGAGATGTATATCTAGATGAGCAGCAAATTACAGCGAACAGAAGAGCAGAGTGTACTTGTACTCTGATGACCGTCAGATGTTATCCTGTCACAATGGCTGATGTAGATGTACCGACAGAAAAGTGGTTTCTTAAGTGCTTGTAATTAATTTACTCTTGTCATTACGATTCACATGCAGACATTATGTAGGCATCAGAATGATGTTTTTAGATTGGTCGTTAAAAACCGGTCCCTCGGGTACGGTAACTATCTTCGCTGAGTGGAACAGCTGTGTCTATCTTCCAGAACCTGTCATTTTAGATTAGTCACTGTTTTTATAACCGTGTCGTTTTAAACGATGTCCTTCGAAATTACCTGTATCAATAACTATTAATTTAATCAGTGCATTTCGCCAACTTGCGAGCAACTTACCATCGGGTTACTCCGGAGATTATTGAGAGATGCATTACGGCTGATACAGTTAACTTAAAGTGAACATTCATCTGAATTGATTTTACATTATACCGCATGTTCTAATTGATTTCACACTCTAATTGTTTAACTTCACGGTGAAATTTATGTAGTTGCTTGCACGTACACGCTCTTTCAAATTATGAATCTTAGTTAGCAGACATTCTTTATTAACTGAGGTACTGCAGATGCAGTCAACATTTGTTTTCTTCAGTTGAGTAAACACGTCACCATAAGTGTGAAATATTTGGTTAGAGCTTTATTTTGATGGCGACCCAAAACAGTTCTTATCATGTTTCGTGTGTTAAGGCACACATCAAGATGAGTTGCCTACACTTTTTACCTTTGCTTCTGGCAGGTAATAATTATAAGGCTAGTGGGAACTAGGTGAGGAAACCCCAGGACGTGCTTGTAAGTAACCTAATCTCGGCCATATACAACTGAACTATTATCAATATCAATCACGTAGAGTATTTAGCCAGCTGATGACATTTTTCTCATTAGAAAGAAGTATGTACGAATACCTTGCCTGACAAATGAAGCACTTAATCTTTGTGTGTCAATATATTCTCCGAAGATGTGCCATTTTTTACACATCGCGATTTTTATTTACCTCTGTTATTCGTCTTCTGTTTTATTTTCTTGTCAGTAGTTTTACTCATACTGCTGCTATTTGTATTTACCATATCTGATCCCGTAGTGCTTATCTTTCTATCTCTATAGACAGCTTGTACACAGTATATATTACGTCCTAAATTCTTATTTTGCTCTTTTGTATGTTTTTCACTTCAATATAATGCTTAATGTCATGCTACACAAGAAGGGTTCTAGAAAATTCTCTCTCAATTTTATCACAACATTTTATGCAAGTGGAACTCTTTAGCTTAAGCACCCTAACTAAACATGTGCTTCTTTCTGTACACTTCTTACCACATTTCCATTGGATGCATTGTGTAATCTTGCATATATTGGATGTATTGTGTAATCTTGCATAGTAGATGGGAAAAGCCATCCACCTCTTCTCCTTCTATGTCTTCCCAGTTTTTATGTTTACTCGATTGTTTTTGGGTTTACCTGATATTGTTTTCATATTAGCACATAGTATGCCTCCCATTATGTAGAAAATTCTCACTGCTCCTTACTTTAAAGCAAGCAGGAGATTACGTATGAATGAAGTAATAACTTATTGTCATCATCACATAATCGGTGCTTTATAAAACAATGCAAACATTTTACAAATAAATTAATCAAGATCAGTCCCTTGAAGTACATAGGCGTAGGAAGGAATTAAAATTATTTAACCGTTGTGTCAGCATGCTCGCTTCACGAAAGGACTGGAGGACAGACTTTCGGAGTCTCTAAGAACGTAGAAATTTTGCTTCATGTCTCATTTAATCATCACACAAGGGAAAGTTCAACTTGATTACATCGTTACAGGAGAACTATTGATTCGCGGGGGGGGGGGGGGGGGGGGGAGGCGAGTTGTAGTTGCGGTTTGACTACATGTAGTCACATGCTCGCACAAAAGAGTGGTCAGATGCCGCGGATGACAACCAAAGGGGCCCTGCTATGAAAAGAAATGACACCCCAGACCATCACTACAGTATGGCGGAGATAGGTCTGGGGCGTATCCAGACATGTATCGCTGGTCACCTGAGATCACTGAATACAATTCTATTCCAGTCAGTGAGAGTCCAGGCCGAAGCCGTGACTGACGACTCCCCAGAAAGCGGAGAAGAAAACGGGAATTTACAGGAAATGATGGGTCCATAGAATAGACTGGAAAGTGCATTATGTGTCTGGAGTCATTTCAAGAAGACTGGATGCTGTACACCAATTATAGAGGCTGGCCATATGTTGGATGTGATATATGGAACAGGAGAACATTTTGTATCCTTTTTGCGACTTGCAGAATAATGAGCTACACATTGGTCAACTAAGCTGAAATAGCAGCAATAAGTTCCCTTACTGAAGTGTTCTTTTATTGCTGAATAAGTGTCAGTGCCGTGTACCATTAACAACCGATATCATCACACAAAAGACAATACTGTACGATACTTTCTACACGTCTTGTAGTTGTTGCACTTTCGCTTTCGATGTGATTAGGTGCTATAAATAACAATATAAAAGTCATTACACTGCGCTATCCGCAGAACTTGTGTGGAGGTAAGAGAATAGTAGGTTAATATTCCGATTACCCAGCACAGTTGCACAATAAATTCAAGAAACTTAAGCCGGCCGACACTGCACGACTCACCCTACGCATTTTAAGGTCTACATTTTTTCTGAAATGCAATTTCCTTGTTGTTAAGGTTAACTAATGTACTGTTCAACAATGTAAACCAAAATATTATTATATTAAAGTAGTTTAGTTGTTCAAAGGAAATTAAATAGTATGTTATAGTGTAAGTAGGCTGTTTAGGTTTTTATGTTGGTAACGCCACGTAGCGCTCTGTATGAAAATCACTGACTGTGCTGTGTGCAGTCCGTGGCTGATTTACATTGTCGGAATATTTACTATTGTAGTGTTGGGCAGTTGGGTGTGAACAGCGCGTAGCGTTGCGCAGTTGAAGGTGAGCACTCAACAGTGGTGGGTGCGGGGAGAGAGATGGCAGAATTTTGATAGCGAGAGATCTGCACGTGTGTCCATCAGAAAGAGTAAATTTGTAATACTGGATATCATGAAGTGATATATACATTATGACTTTTGAACATTGTTAAGGTAAATACATTGTTTGTTCTCTATCAAAATCTTTCATTTGCTAACTATACCTATCAATAGTTAGAATCTTTTATTTAGCTGCCAGTACTGACGCACGCTGTATTGCAGTAGTTCGAGTAACGAAGATTTTTGTGAGGTAAGTGATTCGTGAAGGGTATAGGTTATCGTTAGTCAGGGCCATTCTTTTGTAGGGATTATTGAAAGTCAGATAGCGTTGCGCTAAAAATATTGTGTGTCAGTTTAGTGTTGATCAGAATAAGTAAAGAGCGAAATGTCTGAGTACGTTCAGTTTTGCTCAGCTGTTTGAAAATCAAGAGGATTTGTCAATAGCACTAAGCATTTTACATACTTCGCTGTTATTATTATTAAAATCGAAGACGTGTATGGCACATTAGAAGTAAGGTGACGGCAAGCTATAATTCGGAGGGAGAGGGGAGAGGCAGAGACAGTAATGATCTGAGACCTTCCCCTATGTACTCGTGGAAGTGGTTTGCCGTTACGTTCCTCTATCCTGTTTCCAGATGTTATGTGTGTGATTGTGAGACGCATTTGTATAGTGTAGCTTTCAATGTTTTGTCACGAGCGGCATTAGAAATGTAGGCAGGGAGAAGGCAAACCTGTTGCCAGTATAAGGTCACCCTACGCAACACTCCATGTACCCCGTCTAGCGGACAGAGCTCTATCGACAACCGACAGCGTCACAGACCGTCTCTGCACCGAGTAGGGATACGGATTAACGAAGGACACTGGCGCAGAATTTGCAGGCGAATACCTGTTCCCCGCCACTTCCACTCTGTTGACTGGTTATTACTGCTAACAAGATTTCCTTCCGGTCAAACGTCACACTAACTTTAGTTAGCGTATCTCATCAGTGCACTGACGCTAGGAATTAAAATGTAGAATCTGAGGAGAAACTTTCATGGAATTCCTTTACTGACTCAGCTGCATAAACTGGCCGTGGAGCGGATACCCCTTTGCCTCGACTACCACCCGCCCCCCTGCCGCCCCACCTTTTCGGCTACACTGCGAGCGATTACTCCTAACTAGCTGTATATGGGGCCAGTCGGTTCGCGGTTTGGCCGGGCTATCGCTCCACGCCCTCGCGTTGGAACCGGCGACCTCTAGCCATTAACAGATACTGGTTCGACCACAGACGCATGATCAGGAACGTAATATCACGTGCACATGCCCTTAATTAGCATTAATTAATAATCGTATCGTTATTGTCCTGGCGCACAGCCTGATAATTACACGACGTAACTGCACTGAAATGGGTAGCGTAGTAACTCGACCCTTTTTGGCTTCATGTGACGCATTTGCTCAGGCGACGCCGGCTGACGAAATCTGTTCCTTCTTTCAGTAGTGGTTACAAAGCAGTTGTAATTCTTCTTTACAGTGAGCAACCAGTAAGCAAGCAACCAGTCGGGTGGAATGTGCATACACTAGAGGTTGAATGAAGTCCTACAGTTCATCACCATCTCCTTCTTCTTCGCTTTGGTTAATAGGCTTGCTCTTGTTACTTATTAATCGGTTTTTCGATTTGACCATTCATTATCTTCTTTAAGAGATACTCCGTCAACATACATTTCCGAGATGTTATTTTCATTTATTTCGCAATCAGTTTAATTTCTTAATGTATGGTTACCCAGATTTTTTTATATCGCCATCAAGTGCTCTGCTTTGTTACTTACTTTCAATAGACTGAGAAAACGTGTTCGTAATATAAACAGATTGCCTACTATACGTTTCTTTTTCCCGCTCCCGCATTACACCGTTTTAGCAGGCACTGTTTCCTACAGTGTCATGCTGATTTCTTTTTATGTTTTGCTTTACTGATCTGCCCTGATTACCGATCTTCAACAAGGTCACTTGTGTGAACCATAAAGTCAATTGCTGTTAATTATTACTGTGTTGCTCGATTACTCTATATGTCGTTCCTTTGTACGAAAAAATTGTACAAAGGCGTTGAACTGAACCCACAACAAACTCGCAACGATAAATGGAGCGTCTCAACACACACAATCAAAAATATTGATATCCTACTGTCCAACTGGCGCAAAGATTACATTTGGGTGACAGCACATTTTTTTCTCCTACACACTTCCCGCTAAACTTCTTACTGTTCGAAATTTTACTTTACACTTCGAAAAGAAGAAACTCAAGATAAGCTTCAGAAGCACCTCCAGAACTTTTCAGTGTGATTTTACCCATTGCATAACTAGACATACGCACGCTGCTTCATTTCTCTGGCCGCGCGGTCTCAGGCGCCTTGTCACGGTACGTGCGGCTCCCCCCCCCCCCCCCCAACCCCGACGGAGGTTCGAGTCCTCCCTCGGGCATGGGTGTCCTCCGTAGCGTAAGTTAGTTTAAGTTAGATTAAGTAGTGTGTAGGCTTAGGTAACGATGACCTCAGCACTTTGGTCCCATAAAGTTCCAATTTTTTATTTCTCTTCCCAGCGACTCTGATCTTTGCATGTCCATATGTCATCGCTGTATGCTGTCAGCGCCTACACAACAGCAACGATAAACAGCACTGCCTATAACTATACAATATCACTGCATTAACTGTCCAGCGAGCTGTTACGAAAATACAGATATAACGAATGTAATCTGACAACTAAATAAAATAATAAGACAGGTAAGGAGACAACGAACCATTATTACTACAATAACACCAACGGAACGGAACTAGTTGGCAAATAGTCAGTGACAGAATCACTGACATCGCATGAATGTCAAAACTATCGTACATGTGTAAAAATGTATAACAATGAAATCCATTTAATAATTACCTGTAACATTAAAAATTATGTACCAAAATTATGTACCGTTTACTTACAGAAAACCTGATGACAGCAGTTAAGCTGAAACAGGCCTATTGTAAAATAAAAGCAACCAAAATTAGGAGCGTACTTGGAATTATAAATTATAATTACGCAATGTCCTTAAAAGCGATATACTGCGCAGCAAGTCCAGGAGAACAAAAAATATAAAAAGATTTAATTTTAGTTCCTTAAATCCTTAGGAAGAGTTTCACTATATCAACTATACCGTCCGATGGAAACCTCTGTAATGGGAGAAACACGTTTTAGTATATCCATCGTGAACTGGAAGAAAGTAGTCGAGGAAGATTTAGTTTGCACCAAGAGCTATTTTAGCTGCAGGAGCCTCATAGCTGTTTTGTCACATCAGGAAAGAAGTTCCATCACAATAGCTTCTCGTCGAGACACACTGAATGCTGTAATCGTTGACACTATATTTGTGGTATTTGTAAATGCAATTCATGTTATTGTGTTAATACATAAATTTGTTATTTAAAAAGTAGAAGTTTAATCAGTACCTGACTACAAATCAAAATGTCTGGAGTTCGGTTCCCAGTTGGTACAATTTTGTTCTGTCATTTATCCCCACTTTTTCTTTCGTAAATGGCTCGTTAATGTAAAAACTGCCACGTTGTGCCGTGGTTCGGGGTCCACGATAAACATTACATCGCCCTAAAACTGGCTGGATAAGTACATTCGAAGGTCGAAGGAAAGCGAGAGGATATGACCTACTATAAGAGACTGGTAGCGAAACATTCTGACGTTCGTATCAAACTTCGGGGTGAGGACAGCTTGACTTAACGTATTATTTCAATACAAATAACCTTATTTTCAATACAAATAACCTTATTTTCGATAGAAACCTAATTTTTATCTCAATTTTCAAAATCATATCTTGTGATAAAATTTCGCAATTAAATACTCGTACTTTATATTCTGTAACATCTTCTTTGTGGACTAATAGTTGAACGTCTTCATCTAAGGCTTACATCTATGTCGACACTCACGCTCTTCAAGGTGTTACTCAGTTCACAACTGTATTCGAATCTCTGTGTACACACAGTGAGCTCACATGTTCCACTACTCAGATCATTATTCAGAAGACCTGCGGTATCAACGAACTCTATCTGGAGACGAGCATCCAACAATACTCTAACTGTTGTATAACAGGGATCAGGGCGTCACTTCAGTGGCGATTGCGAGCCACGAAGGACCTTTGTAATAGATGACATGCTGCCCAGTCTAGAGTGTGTCAACAGCTGAGCATATATCGTATGTAACTGTGTCACAAAACAGATGAATACCTCCCTAGCCCTGACAAGGATATTTTATTGATGAGATTGTAGTGTAATGGATACATTAAATTTTGTGAAAACAGCTGAGGAACGTTGCGGCTTCGTTTTCAGGAACTGACATTTGCGGCCAGGAGAGTGTTACGCTAGTCACATATTCTTTCTTCTTCTTCTGTTTTTGTTTTAACCCTCTTCTTAGCATCTCGTTCTTTTCTCATTTTCGCCTTTTCACATTCTAGTTTGCTCCTGCTCCTCTTCCTCCATCTTTCATCATTCTCCAAAAATGGTTCAAATGGCTCTGAGCACTATGGGACTTCTGAGGTCATCAGTCCCCTAGAACTTAGAACTACACAAACCTAACTAACCTAAGGACAACACACACACCCATACCCGAGGCAGGATTCGAACCTGCGACCGTAACGGTCGCGCAGTTCCAGACTGTAGCACCTAGAACCGCTCGGCCACCCCGGCAGGCCCTTATTCTCCATTTTATCCTTCTCCCCCTCTTCTTATTCTCCTCCATTTTCGGATTACTTTGTTTTTCTTTCTTCTGCGGCATTCTTGATGAGTCACAGCCATTACCACAAGCTACCTTTACACATTCACTCTTGCGGCCAACAGTCCAGTCGACATGTTCCAACTAATGGATTCTCTGTGATTGGCCTAACCACACTCCCAACCAATGACGCTGTAGGCGCAGGATGAAACAGCGGTCGGACGGAATCGAGCGATCCCATTGAGATGATCAGGGAGTTAGTCGGCTTTCCGCTAATCGGTCTTTGCACAGAAATCTGCCGTAATGTAAGCCGACAACAGAAACCGCCGTATTTCCGCACGGGCGGCATGAAGAGTTATTAGCACACACAGGGAGGGCAGCGCCTTGGCGTACGGCAGCTGAGCGGATTCCGTGCAGGCTGTTTAGCTGAGGTGAGACGGCAGCGGTGCCGGCATTGGCCTGATCCTCACACACGTGTCGCGCCGGAGATGTCGCGCGCGGCGAGCCGGCGATGGTAATCGCATTAGCTGGTCGCCGTCATAGCGCGCCGCAGAGGTCTGCCCGCTAATTATCGGAGTGCACTTATCTGCGCGACCGGCGACCCGGCCGGGTCCACGCGTAGGAGTAATTAATATGCACCCCGGCGATTTCAATTACAGATCTAATTACCATGTACAAGGTAGTAACGAGCATTTGGCGGGCGGCGTGGCGGCCCCGTTTTTACGAGGGCAGGAAGCGATAAAGCGGGCGGCGCCGGCGCGGCCAGCTGCCCGCGGAAGTGGCGGCGCGTGCCGGCCGTCGGGCGAACCACACGCCGCACACCGCACACCGCGGTGGCCCCCCACCCCACTCCACGCCTGTACTGACCGCTGCGGCGATAATCGACGCCGCTGACACTTCGGCACTCGACGCCACTAATAGTGATTGCAGAGGCACAGCTGCCGAGTCCCGACTACGCCGTCAACGTCGCTGACGAAGCAATTTGTGCCAAACGAGACGGGTATCGCATCTTGCCAACAGCGTCGAAAGGTGTTGTCTTACAAGCAGGCCACACGGCAATCGGATTTTTGTAACTCTTTATATTTGTGGTACGTGAAGTTCTGCACTCAAAAATCAACCTGGGAATGCATTTCCATGCAACTCTTAAAACCTCTCGAGAAAATCGACTTCGAAGTTTTCCTTGCGTCTTTCATCATCATCATCATCGGCATCTCCTTTCAAGTGTTAAATGTTATAATTCCGGCCTCTGTCATCTATCCGTCTATCCCTTACGAGATCTACGTATTTCTGAGGCCAGTCGGCCGATAATTCATTATCTTTCTCGGCAATCTACAGGTTGAGAAGTATTCAAACCGACAAACTCTGGGAGGTTGTAGGGGACATCAAAACAAATATTTTTCCCTAATGTCATTTTTTCCTATGAGGATTATTTAAACCGGTGGAGGTCGTATTCCGCTCTTCAGTTGTTAGAGGCCGTATTACGCTCTTCAGTTGTAGGCAACTGCTGTCCACCAGTGTAATAGTGCATTGTCTTTGTTTACTAATGGAGCGATACACCTGGAGTGAGTACACTGACATGGTTGGTGCGTACTACATCCTAATCGCCGTATCCCGCATCATACGATCTTTGCTGCTGTGTACCAACGTCTGCATGAGACCGAGTCATCTAGCAGATTACCGGCACATTTCAGTCGTCGTGTGCGTCGATTCCTGGACCGACGTTTCCCAGAAACGTGGATTGGCAGAGGTGGTCCTGTACCATGGCCTGCTCGATCCCCAGATATGTCCCCTCTGAACTTTTTTATGTGGGGAGAGATGCGCAACCTTATTTACGCAACTCCTTTTTGCATCAGAAGAGGATCTGGTTGCCTGGATAGTAGCAGCCGCAGGAACAATTCAGGATACTCCTGGGGTTTTTGCCGGTGTCAGACCGAACATGATCCGACGGTGTAACCTTTGTTTACGTGTCAATGGAGGCATTTTTGAAAATCTACTGTCGTTGAAATTGGGTTGTGTTAATGTGTTGTCTCTTGGTCATAAAAAAAATCGAAAAGTGTTTGTTGGTTTAATTAATTTGCCGCCAGAGAAATCTTTCTCTACCGGTTTAAATACTCCTCATAGCAATAAATGACATTAGGGAAAAATATTTATTTTGATGTCCCCTACAACCTCCCAGAGTTTGTCGGTTTAAATACTTTTCACCCTGTGTTTTCTGTCTTTCTGTCCATTCCGTTCTGATCTGTCATTAAACGAAAAGATTTTTAAATCTGATCATTCCCTACTATCCATTTTATTGCAGCCTTATACGTATCTCGTGAACTTCATCTCCGCTGCTTGTATTCGTGATTTTTTTTTTTTATGAATTTCGTTTGTGTTCCTTCTCTTGCTTTTCTTCCCAAAGTCTTTCCTATTTTTTCGTGGACAGCTTGATATTTATTAATCTTCTTCTCAATGTCTTTGTCATAGTTAAAGCTAATATCGCATCCCAGATAACTAAAGTGGGCTGCTTTTCTCATTTGCTATTATTTTCGATCTGACTATATTCTTTCGTTTGACAGCCGTTGTCTTTGTCCTATTTGCAGATATAGTCAAGTTGTAATATATTGCGTTGTTGTTTAATGTATACTGACCAGCCAGAACATAACGACCACCGACATACTATCGATATAAACCCGTCCGGCGATACAGTGCCAGGTGGCGACGAATGACTGCTAGGCAGACACACGTATTGTATCAGTGAGCGTATTGTACGTATGTATGGGGAAGGCGAGCGATCTACGTGCGTTTGACCGAGGGCAGACTGTGATGCCCCGGAGGCTGAGCACGAGCATTTCGGACACTGCACGACATGTCGGATAGTCGAGGAGTGGCGTGGTGAGTGCCTTCAACATGTGGCGAAAGCAGAGTTAAACTACGTCCAGTCGTCGTCGTGCTGGGTGGCCGCCGCTCATTACAGATGTCGGACGTCGTAGGCTGGATGGCCTGGTAGAACAGGACAGACGGCGAACAGTGGCGGAAATGACATCAGACTTTAATGCTGGTCAGAGTACAAGTGTGTCTGAGCACACGGTGCACCGAAACTCCTAACGATCGGCCTCTACAGCTGACGACCCATGCATGGCCCGCATCTCGTGGTCGTGCGGTAGCGTTCTCGCTTCCCACGCCCGGGTTCCCGGGTTCGATTCCCGGCGGGGTCAGGGATTTTCTCTGCCTCGTGATGGCTGGGTGTTGTGTGCTGTCCTTAGGTTAGTTAGGTTTAAGTAGTTGTAAGTTCTAGGGGACTTATGACCACAGCAGTTGAGTCCCATAGTGCTCAGAGCCATTTGAACCATTTGAACCCATGCATGTGCCAATGTTAACACCACGACATCGGCAGCTACATCAACATCTTCATCTACATCCATATTCCGCAAGCCACCTGACGGTGTGTGGCGAAAGGCACCTTGAGTACCTCTATCAGTTCTCCCTTCTAGTCCAGTCTCGTATTGTTCGTGGAAAGAAAGATTGTCGCTATGCCTGTGCGGGCTCTAATCTCTCTGATTTTATCCTCATGTTCTCTTCGTGAGATATACGTAGGAGGGAGCAATATACTGCTTGACTCCTCGGTGAAGGTATCTTTTCGAAACTTCAATAAAAGCCCGTACCGAGCTACTGAGCGTCTCTCCAGCAGAGTCTTCCACTGGAGTTTATCTATCATCTCCGTAACGCTTTCGCGATTACTAAGTGATGCTGTAACGAAGCGCGCTGCTCTCCGTTAGATCTTCTCTATTTCCCCTATCAACCCCATCTGGTACGGATCCCACACCGGTAAGCAGTACTGAAGCAGTGGGCGAACAAGTGTACTATAACCTATTTCCTATGTTTTCGGACTGCATTGCCTTAGGATTCTTCCAATGAATCTCAGTCTGGCATCTGTCTTACCGACGATTAATTTTATATGGTCATTCCATTTTAAATCACTCCTAAGGCGTACTCCCAGATAATTTATGGCATTAACTGCTTCCAGTTGCTGACCTGCTATATTGTAGCATGATGATAAAGGATCTTTCTCTCTGTGTATTCGCAGCACATTACACTTGTCTACATTGAGATTCAATTGCCATTCCCTGCACCATGCGTCAATTCGTTGCAGATCCTCCTGCATTTCAGTACAATTTTCCATTGTTACAATCTCTCCACATACTACAGCATCATCCGCAAAAAGCCTCAGTGAACTTCCAATGTTATCCACAAGGTCATTTATATATATTGTGAATAGCAACGGTCCTACGACACTCCCCTGCGGCGCACCTGAAATCACTCTTACTTCGGATGACTTCTCTCCACCGATAATGACACGCTGCGTTCTGTAATCTAGGAACTCTTCAATCCAGTCACACAGTTGGTCTGATAGTCCATTAAACGACTGTGGGGAACTGTATCAAATGCCTTGCGGAAGTCAAGAAACACGGCATCTACCTGGGAACCCGTGTCTATGGCCCTCTGAGTCTCGTGGACGAATAGTGCGACCTGAGTTTCACAGGATCGTATTTTTCGGAACCCATGCTGATTCCTACACAGTAGATTTCTAATCTCTCAGTCTACGACTGAAATGGGCACGTGACCACTGGCAGTCGGAGTTGGCAGAGCGTTGCATGGTTGTTGAATCCCGATACCTTCTTCATCATGCTAGCGGGATGGCGCGAATCTGTCGTCTTCCAGGGGAAGAGCTCCTTGACACCTGTGCTGCGGGACGGAAACAAGCTGGCGGCGGTTCCAGTATGCTCTGGGGACAACTGCGTGGCATCCATGGGTCCAGCGGAGCTCGTGCAAGGCATCATGATCGTCAAGCAGATCGTACACTGGTTGCAGACCACGTGCACCCCTTTATGACGATCATGTTTCCCAACGAAAGTGGCGTTTTTCAAGACAATGCGCCGTGTCGCAAGGCCAGTAGTGTGATGGGGTGGTTCGAGGAACAGAGTGGCGAGTTCAAATAGACGCGCTGGCCCCTCAGCTCGATCGAACACATCTGGGATGTGACAGAACGTGGCATCAGAGCTCGTCGTCCTCTCCCCGGAATTGGCGAGAATTCGGTGACTTGTGTGTGCACCGAATGCTTTTATCCGTGCGAAGGTAGACATACCGCTGTTAGGTAGGTTGCCATAATGTTCTGGCTAATCTGTGTATATACCGCTCCTGGTAAATTGTCTTCTGTTTCCTGTATAATTATCTGGTCATCACCGTATAACAGAGTAATTAATGGTACACCAGATTCCGTTTTAATTCCTAAGTGCATTTCATCTTTCTACTTCATAACTAGGTCGCCAATATAGAAATTAAATAAAGTAGGTGACAGACTGCACCCTTATCGAACACCTTGATTTATTAAAATTTCATGTGACGTTTACGAATCTGAACTTTTTAGCCAGTTATGTATTCACGTATAGACGCTTTATCGTATCAATAATTTTTTTGGAAAACCTTTTATTTCCATTATTTTCCACAAAAGGTTTCTTTAATACCCTATATTACGGTCCGGTTTTTGAGAGGCAGTGTCGATCCAGGTCAGTCTGCCTTCGGCAGGGCAACAGAGCGGACTCGTACGTGTTGACTTCGTGCGGAGCGCGATCTCGCCTTGTTTACATTCTGACGGCCGTTGCTTAAGTGCCAGCTTACCTTGTACGATCCATGGCGAACCGTTACCGTAAATCAACACTCCGATTTACTTTCTGCAACGATTATGCCCGACCCAAAGCACTCGAGGTGGAGCGTTTTCTGCGAGAGGAAGTAAAGATCCCGGCGACCGATATTATCGGCATACATTTGTCCATCGTGAGCAGCACGGTCTATGTGAACATTATTAACGACGCGGCGTGCGAACGCATACTACGTGAGACCAAACAGGGGCTCCGCTTCTGTCACGCTGATGGCAATGTGGGGGAGGTAGCCGTCGACCACGCAGGCTTAGGTATGCAAACGATACGCATTTTCGAATTGCCATTCGAACTTCCTGCTGAGGAAGTCTCGCGGCACTACACCCATACGGCACAGTCCATGGCCACACTGCGGAGAAGTGGACACACTTTCGGACGTATCCTGTCCTAAACGGGGTCCGACAGGTCACCATTGATCTCCGAAGCCACGTCCCGTCCTACTTACAGATCGGCGGATGCCGTGCAATAATTATATACGACGACCAGCCTCGGACCTGTTCCGGGTGCGGCAAAGAAGGCCACCTTAGATCCGAATGCCTACAACGGCGTATTACGCAACTTCCAGCTGCCGAAGAACCACCCACGTCGCAACCTACAGTGCTACCGGTGACCTATGCCGCTGCTCTAGCTTCTCCTACCGCTTTGCAATGTCGCCCGGTCACCACAAACGACGCTACCAACGAGCCCGACCAGACACCGACGGAGAGCGCCTCGGACGGCCCGCCGCCTCGGCCGGCCATCGACGCCGCTCCGAAGATGCCGGCGCAACTGGACGCTGACCCTGACATCGGAAACACGATGGAGATTGACTCGCTCATCGTTCCTACAGCGGCCTTTCTGACAGAACGACGCGACTCCCTTCCGTCGACGGACACGGAGGGTCGCACAAGGAAACAACGTTCTCCGAAACGTCGCAAGCGAAGACGTCGCCAAGAGGAGACGTTACAAGTCGAGGAGGACGTAACCGTCGACCAGCACGAGGCCTCAGAACCCGCTACTGTTGACGAAGACGTCATGAGCGTGGAGACATCTATCGGTGTGCCTGCGCCCCGTGCTGACGCTGAACTAAATTATGAACGTATCACAGGCGACACTACACCACGCACAATTACAACATCTTCTGCGGACAAAATGGAAGATACACCAGTTTCCGCTTCCACGGCGTGGCACGAGGAGGAGGTCAAGGAGCAGGACCCGTTACGGGACCCTGCGCCGTCACGGCCGCACCACTAATCATACTCTCCCGAGACTCCCCTGCGGGCCAGCGGGATAACGTTCCGCTGCGACGCCCACACCCTTGCGCGGACAGCGGAGTGGACCAACCTCCAGCAATCCGACACCAGGCCTACCGGATAGCAACCATCAACACCAACAAGATCCGTTCCAGGGTGAAAATCCGCCTTATGCAGGAGATGTTCTGGGCTTCGGATATTGATTTCGCCCGTCTGCAGGAAGTTCACTTGGCTATTCTCCCGGATATCAATGGCTATACCGCCCACGCCTCCGCGAGTGATCCTACGGGCCGCGGGGGTGGCCATCTACGTCCGCCACGGGATTTCTGTGACCGATGTCGCCTTCCTTCCATCAGCTCGGGGCATGGCACTCACTGCCATGGGGACACGCATCATTAATGTCCCTCAGGCACCGACCGACGGCATGACAGAGCCCAGTTTTATTCCGAGGAAATCGCTCCCCTGTTTTTAGGGCGTTATGACCATTGCCTACTAGGAGGTAATTTTAACTGCGTTCTGCATCCTAAAGATCGGATTCCCCACTTTTCTACAAGCCAGGAGCTACGTATAGTGGTGCGAGACCTCCTGCTTCACGATACCTGGGAAGTTCAACGTGGCGACCTTTCTGGCCATACCTTTCTTACAAGTCATTCCGCAAGCCGGTTAGACGGGATATATGTCTCAAAAACTCTTAGATCTGCGATACGGGGCGCCGAACGCTTGCCGCTGGCCTTTTCCGACCATTGCGCCTACATCTGTACGGTCCTCCTTCCGCCGCAATCAGAATGCTACGTATAGTGGTGCGAGACCTCCTGCTTCACGATACCTGGGAAGTTCAACGTGGCGACCTTTCTGGCCATACCTTTCTTACAAGTCATTCCGCAAGCCGGTTAGACGGGATATATGTCTCAAAAACTTTTAGATCTGCGATACGGGGCGCCGAACGCTTGCCGCTGGCCTTTTCCGACCATTGCGCCTACATCTGTACGGTCCTCCTTCCGCCGCAATCAGAATGGCGCAGCCGTGCGCCATGGAAACTCGATACCTCACACTTGCATGACATGGCGTTTCGCCAACAAGTCACTGAAACGTGGACAGCCTGCGAACGACGCTTTCCCCGCTACCACTCGACATTGACATGGTGGTTGGACTGCGCCAAGCCGGCGATCCGGAGGACACTGATGAGATACGGGAAGGACATGGCCGACTGGCATCGCACCACTGTTGACTTCTATTACGCGATTCTCCGAGATCTGGACGCTCAACCGCCAACCCCGGACAACCAGTTGGAACGGCAAAGAACTAAGGCGAAGATAATTGCGCTGGCACGCTGGAAACTGCAAGGGGTCGTGATACGGTCGCAACGCCACGATCACGCGGATTTAGAAATTCCATCCATGCATCATATAGTGTCCGACAAACGAAGGCGTCGTCGGCAGATCATCAGCACTCTGACCACGCCTCATGGAACGCAGATGACCACTCAGAATGACATCGTCCACGCATTCGTCGAGCACTACCGTCGTACTTATAGTGAAGAAGGCGCTAAAACTGCAGCAGACGACTCTGTTTTGCATTACGTCACGCGCACCCTCCCCCACAGGGAGGCGGATGCTTTGACAGTGGCGGTCACGCTAGACGAAGTCAACAACGCAATCGCCAAGGGTGCAGTCAACAGATCGCCCGGCATTGACGGCTTACCGATTGAGTTTTACCGTACCTTTCGGGACCTCATGGCACCACGGTGGACGACTATGTATCAAGAACTGATGACATCTGACCAAGCAATCCCACCCGCCTTTGCTGAGGGCATCATCATACCAGTCCACAAACCAGCCCGTGGTTCGATGGTCACGAGTTACAGACCGCTCACCCTACTCAATGCCGATTACAAGATTTTCGCGCGCTTGCTGGCAATGCGGCTCCGAACAACACTCCCTCATATCCTCTCGCCAGAGCAAACGACGCCTGGCGGACAGGTTAACATACAGACTGCCACAGGGGAATGCCGCGACTTAATTGCGATAGCGGCAGCCTGCAGACTCCGGGCAGCGGTCGTCGCTATAGACTTCGACAGCGCCTTCGATAAAGTGCGTCATCGTTTCCTGTTTTCGGTGGCGGCCCGAATGGGCATCCCCCCTCCGTTTCTCGACGTCATCCGGCGACTTTACGACAGTGCCAGTTCACGTGTCCAAGTCAATGGACGTTTAGCAGGGCCGGTACCTATCTGCCG
Organism: Schistocerca serialis cubense; assembly: GCF_023864345.2. NCBI lineage: Eukaryota > Metazoa > Arthropoda > Insecta > Orthoptera > Acrididae > Schistocerca > Schistocerca serialis. Next base: position 386,707,391 of record NC_064641.1, on the reverse strand, counting down.
TTCGATACGGCAGGGGTGCCCCCTCTCTAACCTCCTGTATGCCACTGCCCTTGAGCCCCTTATTGCTGGCTTGACGATCAAGCTCTCTGGCCTCACCCAACGCCAACACACTTTTCGCTGTCGGGCATATGCTGATTACCTCCTCCTCCTCATTCGCTCCGGCTCTGAGGTTCGGGATGTCCTCGAATTGATTACCCGTTACAGGGGCTGCCGCTGGCAGTGCCATGAATGTCGCCAAATCTTCTGCAGTGCACATTGGACGAGGCCTCCAGGAGGGTGAAGTGGTACCCCTGCCGCTTGTGCGGACTTTCCGGTACCTGGGCATTATCTTTACCCCCACGGTCACACGCACAGCGACAACGAATTTCCGTCGCCTGTTACACGTCATCCGCAACGGCGTCCTCCAGAACCTCTTGCGCCGCCAGGATACACTTCAACGGGTTGAGTTTCTTAATCTTTATGTGGAATCAAAATTGGTTCACATCTCGCAAGTTCTTCCTCTGCCAACTGTAATTGGGCGCAACCTTCAGGCGGCTTTTGGCTATTATCTCACGGCTGGTTCAATGTTTAAAGTACGTTATGAGACACTTACCCTGCCCTCACGGTATGGTGGCGTCGGGCTCGTCAATGTCCGTGTGCGAGCTGCAGCCTTGTACATGAGTACCGTGAGAAAACAGTGGATGGGCCAGGGTATATCTCTAACACGCAGCTTGCTTGAGGTCCTCCTACCTGCTTCCACCTCACCACCGGTCGGCCTTATCGTGCCTTATTTGTCCCATATTTCGACCTTTTTCGTCGACTACAGTTACATACATACCAGTCTCGCAGATACACGCCCACCAAGGACTAAGGATTTTTACAGCCTGTTGCTGCGCTGTGTTCCCCGGAATGTGATGGAGACCAAACATCCCTCCATCCAGTGGCCCATAGTGTGGACTACCGTCCACCAGCCCTTCCTCCCTACGAACGTCCGGGCACTGTGGTATCACATAGTCAACAGGAAATTTGCCACGAAGCAGCGCCTGCACAGCATTGGCTTGTCAGAATCCCCTCTTTGTCTCCTTTGCCAGCAACTGGACACTGATGAACACCGTCTGACATGCGCCTCATCGCAAGATGTATGGCGCTTCGTGCAGCAAATTATTGCCTGCTGTCTCCGGGTGCAGACACAATCGAACCTCGAATGTTTCTATACCCGGAGGACCGACATTTTCCCGCCGCCAAATGTCATGCTGTTACGTGGGTCAAAGGGTGGGCGGTCGCTTATCTCTTTCATGAGGGCCCTAAATCCCGCCTCGACTTCTGGACCTATTTACGAACAGCCCATGCAGCTCTCGAAAACACGCCACGTTACCGGACATTATTTGCTAACTATCTTCGAGCGGTCTTTGTTAGACCTCCACTGAGTTGGGGGGTGTTTGGCTCAGAGGGCACCTACCCCTCCTCCCCCGGCGGTGTCTGAGTTTCAACCGCCTACGAGCTATTCTACTTCTGACCTCCGCGGATGGGAGAGCGCGTCGCAGACTGCGCGGATTTTATTTCTTTTTGCTTTTCCTTTTTCCTTTCTTTTTCTTTAACAAGAATTTATATTTCTTTTCTCTTTCGCCGATGTGTAAATTCAAAAAATAAAAAAAAAGGGCAAAATGTCTGTGTGTCACGTACGCAGTCCGTGTTCGATCCCTGGCTGCGGTAAATTTTTAAACAAAGGTGCCTGTATCACCAGAATTTCTGTGAAGCGTAAAACACATAAAGATTAAAATTTTTAATTTGTAGCGTTTTTTTAATTGAAGTAATATTTACTGAAATTTTTTTATAAAAATCGGTAATTAAGAATTTATACTTGGAATGAAAACTCGATTTTTAGTGCTAGTAATTAGAAGTAAGAAGACATGCATTTTTCTTGCAAATGACAACGAGATATGTGTTCATTAGCTTATATTTGATGCATTTTATATTTAAATGATGTAGATATTCGAACTGAACGGAAGGAAAAAAGAAAAAATAATAATGACCGAAGCAAGAATCGAAACAGCAATTACAAGTTTCGAGTGCTATTGCCCTTTTTTCCCTCTTCATGTATTTTACGCTTCGTGAAAAGTTTCGTAGAACAGGCGCCTTTTGTTTAAAAATTTGCATCAGCTGGGAACTGAACCCATCTTCACCACCCTCCCTCACCCCCCCCCCCCCACCACTCCTTGTCGAAACAGCAACAGAACTTTAGGGTATTCAAGACACTCGGAAAACTTCAACGTCGGTTTTGTTGACAGTTTTTGAGAGTTTTGGGATGTTGATGTTTGAGCTCTGAACTTCACATGCCATAATGATCAAAAATTACAAAAATGCGATTGCATTGTATCAGATATTAGGTGGTTCATCCGCAGTTCATTCAAAGCCATCACAGGTCCCACCTCCTGTAGCTTCTTCTTCCTTTTCGGTCAGTATTCTCTCATCTGCAACGAGTGAGTGTGTCTCCGTTTCTGCCGGCCGGTGTGGCCGTGCGGTCCTAGGCGCTTCATTCTGGAACCGCGTGACCGCTACGGTCGCAGGTTCGAATCCTGCCTCGGGCATGGATGTGTGTGACGTCCTTAGGTTAGTTAGGTTTAACTAGCTCTAAGTCCTAGGGGACTGATGACCATAGCTGTTCAGTCCCATAGTGCTCAGAGCCTTTTGAACCATTTTTTGTCTAAGTTTCTCCGGCCTTCGTCTACGACATTGTTCGGATACCTCAATATTTTAACTCTGCCTTCCCTGTACATATATTACCAACGGTTAAAACGGCCACCCAAATCAAAATTGCCAGTTACCTATCTAACGATTTCCATGGGCAACAAAATTTTGATTTTCATTATTTCATGCAATCATTAACCGAATTTAGAAACTTCAAATGCTGTCGCAGCTTACTCATTAAGATGGTCAACCTTACGTTAAACGTTTAACTCAATACGTCAAATTTTAAAATTAGTTAATTTTTACACTTTTTTTTTTTTTTTTTTTTTTTTTTTTTTAAACAGGGCTCTAGTTATCATGGTTATAGCCATCCCGTGTTCGATCGCTTAAAGAATATGAGACGGGGAGGTTACTGGCAGAACCAAACGCAATGAAGAAGCGAATTCCACAATCATTGCTATATCAGAGCCAGAAGCATCAGACCCACAAACATTACAGCCTTCAAAACTGACGTCTTTTGAAGATAAATTACTTAAATTAAATAAAATTACTGATGTGCTAGAAATTCGACTCAAGTGTAAGAATATGCTGATCACACCCCGTGCCAAATTATTACGTGACAAGGAAAGTGCTTATCGTGATAAGAATAGACAGCGAAACAAATACGAAAGAAACGAAGAGAAAAAAAACTGAATCGTATTTTAAAAATATATACTGCATATTTTTTGAAAGAGAAAGGCTCTAATATTGACTCATCCAGAAGAAACTACTCCTTTCATTCTTCGAAAACTAGACGGAAAAACAATATGTACTTGGCTAACGCTTTCTTAGGCAAATCAGTATCGGACATACTGGTCAGCATTCTAAATCTGATCCCCAGCTACATGTTTTCGTTCTGTGACAGTAGTGGCGCATAAGAACAGAGAGTGTGGTCATTTACCGTTTTACAGCAATAGCATGTAAACACGACGATCGTGTACCGCAGAGGTAAAACAGGTAACGGACCCTAGTGTGACTATGTAGACATGCACATGTGATCGAAAGTATCCGGACACCGACAAAAACAGACGTTTTTCATATTGGGTGCATTGTGCTGCCACCTAATGCCAGGTACTGTATATCAGCGACCACAGTAGTCAATAGACATCGTGAGAGAGCAGAATGGGGCGCTCAGCGAAACTCACGGACTTTGAACGTGGTCTGGTGTGTGGGTGTCACTTCTGACATACGTCTCTACGGGAGATTTCCACACTCCTAAACATCCCTAGGTCCACTGTTTCCGATGTGATAGTGAAGTGGAAACGTGAAGAGACGCATACAGCATAAAAGCGTACAGGCCGACCTCGTCAGTTGACTGACAGAGACCGCCGACAGATTAAAAGGGTCGTAATGTGTAATAGGCAGACATCTATCCAGATCATCACACAGGAATTCCAAACTGCAACAGGATCCACTGCAAGTACTATGATAGTTAGGCGGGAGTGAGAAAACTTGCATTTCATGGTCAAGCGGCTGCTCGTAAGCCGCACAACACCCCCGTAAAAGCCAAACGACACCTCGCTTGGTGTAAGGAGCGTAAACATTGGACGATTGAAGATTGGAAAAAAGGTTGTGTGGAGTGACGAATCTCGGTACACAATGTGGCGATCCGATGGCAGGATGTTGGTATGGCGAACAGTGCGGAGTGGTTACACGATAATAACATCCCTGTAATGGACTGGCCTCCATAGAGTTCTGACGTGAATCCTATAGAACACTTTTGGGATGTTTTGGAACACCGACTTCCTACCAGGCCTCACCGACCGATATCGACACTTCTCCTCAGTGCAGCACTCCGTGAAGAATGGGCTGCCATTCTCCAAGAAACCTTCCAGCAGCTGATTGAACGTATGCCTCCGAGAGTACAAGCTGTCATCAAGGCTAACGGTGGGCCAACACCATATTGAATTCCATCATTACCGATGGAGGGCGCCACTAACTTGTAAGTTACTTTTGACCAGGAGTCCGGATACTTTTGATCGTATAGTGTAGTTCTGAAGGTGGCAGGGGTAAAATACAGGGAGCGAAAGGCTATTTACAATTTTTACAGAAATCAGATGGCAGCTATAAGAGTCGAGGGGCATGAAGGGGAAGCAGTGGTTGGGTAGAGAGTGAGACAGGGTTGTAGCCTATCCCCGATGTTATTCAATCTGTATATTGAGCAAGCAGTAAAGGGATCAAAAGAAAAATTCGGAGTAAGAATTAGAATCCATGGCGAAGAAATAAAAACTTTGAGATTCGCCGATGACATTGTAATTCTGTCAGAGACAGCAAAGGACCTGGAAGAGCAGCTCAACGGAATGGACAGTGTCTTGAAAGGAGGATATAAGATGAACATCAACAAAATCATAACGAGGTTAATGGATTGTAGTCTAACTAAATCGGGTAATGCTGCCGGAATTAGATTAGGAAATGAGACGCTTAAAGTAGTAAATGAATATTGGTATTTGGGGAGCAAAATAACTGATGATGGTCGAAGTAGAGAGGATAGAAAATGTGGACTGGCAATGGCAAGGAACGCGTTTCTGAAGAAAAGAAATTTGTTAACATCGAGTATAGATTTAAGTGTCAGGAAGTCGTTTCTGAAAGTATTTGTATGGAGTGTAGCCTTGTATGGAAGTGAAACGTGGACGATAAATAGACAAGAAGAGAATAAAAGCTTTCGAAATGTGGTGCTACAGAAGAATACTGAAGATTAGAGGGGTGGATCACATAACTAATGAGGAGATATTGAATAGAATCGGAGAGAATAATTTGTGGCACAACTTCACTAGAAGAAGGGATCATTTGGTAGGGCATATTCTGAGGCATCAAGGGATCACCAATTGAGTATTGGAGGGCAGCGTGGAGAGCAAAAATCGTAGAGGGAGACCAAGAGATGAATACACTAAACAGATTCAGAAGGATGTAGATTTCAGTAGGTACTGGGAGATGAAGAAGCTTGCACAGGATAGAGTAGCATGGAGAGCTGCATGAAACCAGTCTCTGGACTGAAGACCACAACAACAGTGTAGTTATTAAGATGTAACAATTGGATTTTAGATATTCACGGGGTGCTATGTTATCTAGAGCACATCTAGACCACATCATAAAAATTTCACTCTTGACACACACACACACACACACGCGCGCGCACACACACACGCACACATACACACACATTCACACACACACACACACACACACACACACACACATTCACACACACACAAACACACATGTACGCACGTCATTTGATGTAGACGTACACGGTCTGTAAGTAATGCATTTTAACGTTAGTATCACTCGACTGTGGAACTACTGCACTTCAGTTCTGCATCAGCTCTCAAGTACACAATTACTCCAATGGCGAGAATCCTCACAGGCGAAAAAAGATAGCCTACGCCATGGGAATGCGACTGGGAAACGTAATTTTACCGCGTGGGGGACGCCGTAACATCAAATTAACGCCGTTACTGCTAGAAGTTAGTTCGATGATAGCCCTATTATACTCGACATTGATACTATAGAAATGAAAAGAAAAACTCCTCTGATTACTCTACGTTGTGACGGTACATCGTACTCGTTTTGAGAACGGCGGCTTCGTGAAACTCGACTAGTTGATACTGGTCAGACCATTAATTTCCTGGCAACGGTACGGCAGTGATAATGATTAGAACGCACCACTGCGTGGCTATTACAGGCTACCAGCCAGTGGATATCGCAAGCGAATTCAAGCTCATTCACGTATAACAGCGCAGTAAACAGATACTGTTTCGTATCGGTGCATTACGACCTCCAAAAACATTACAAACAATGCTAATACCGGGGCAGCTACCGGCATAACATAGCAATCGCACTGATCGACTTGAACTTCCGCGAAACAATTTCACATTCGTGATACCAGCACATTGTATAATGAAAAGATGGTGCCTGATACGATCTCATTTCGCTCATCAGTTGATAAACAGTAGCCGGCCGGAGTGGCCGTGCAGTTCTAGGCGCTACAGTCTGGAGCCGAGCGACCACTACGGTCGCAGGTTCGAATCCTGCCTCGGGCATGGATGTGTGTAATGTCGTTAGGTTAGTTAGGTTTAATTAGTTCTAAGTTCTAGGCGACTAATGACCTCAGAAGTTAAGTCGCATAGTGCTCAGAGCCATTTGAACCATTTTTTTGATAAACAGTATCCTTAACGGACGAGTGCTCTGGAAAACGTCTCATATAAAGGAACCTTATCGACAAGTACTCTTCCACACTGCATAACTGCAACGTGTTGCATTTAAAAAAGGTGCTATGATGTTAAGAAAAGTCACGCACTATCACGTCGTGATAAACAGATGCTTGGGAAGGCCTCGTCTCAAATGACTTCGCCGTCGGCGGTGCGTTAAAACACAAGATTCCTTTCCGTTTTGAAACAGGGAACCCACATACATGATTTCATTTTGTTTCAGCCAACCATAAATGCACTTGTAAATTTCAAGATAGTACTTCAAATCGCTAAGCAGCTACATTTAATGTAAATAATCACGATGCATTAAGAACACTGAAGACTCGTATTCAGGGATCACATGTAATAATGCAGTAAATGACATCGCTTTATTTAACCTTGGTACTCTTGCAACTCCAAGATAAAATACGGTTTAGCTGGCTTAACATAAGCTACCCAAATAAGTCTACCACTGCCGTAGTGTAACTTAGATTAGAATTTTTTCACGTGAACCTGAAGATGGTTTACTTAAAAACCCAAAAATTTGCTTTGTGAACCTCACTGACAGTGATCGTTCCGTTTGCATTATTTGCAATGCTAATATCAAAGCATCGTGGTTATTCTTTTCCTTTTTTTAATGAATTTTGATCATCTTGTCTGTAAGTGACTTGAGCGCCTCAGCTCCTGTTGGGTGTAACATGTTTTACGTAATGTAGCTCAAGTAACTCCTTGCTCTTCTGAAGAAGATATCCTTAGCGGTATCGAAACCTGGATCAAGTCTAAAAATCCGCAACTTATTGGCTGTGTTGTTTGTTAAGTGGTTTGTCATTCAACCAGGAACAAAATTCAAGTCGTATGCCATTGTCGCCAATGTGAAGGTTGTGGAGGCGTTATACAGGGCGAGTCACGTAAGACGTAACACCCCTTTTATTTCGTGAACGGTTGCACAAATCGAAACACGGTTTTCGACAAATGTTGGAGCTTCGAGGTGCATGGTTTTTTATTTGTTATTTTTTTTATGAGCGCTGGTTGGTATCAACGGAGATATTGAAGTAAGTAATTTTCTTTAGATGAAACTGTATACTTTTTATAACTGCTTTCGATAACTCTTGACAAGACAATTACAGTGCGATGAAATGAAATGTCGTGTGTCTAGGGCCTCCCTTCGGGTAGACCGGTCGCCTGCTGCAAGTCTTTTGAGTAGACGCCATTTCTGCGATTTGCGTGTCGATGAGGATGAGGTGATGATGAGGAGGACAACACAACACCCAGTCCCTGGGCGGAGAAAATCTCCGATCCAGCCGGGAATCGAACCCGGGCCCCTTGACATGACGTTCTGTCGCGCTGACCACTCAGCTACCGGGCGGACATTATAGTGATATAGCGTTTGTTAATCAACATCAACAAACGCTATTACAGTGATATAGCGTTTCTTAATGTTGACGCTGAAATTTGCAGTAAAAAGTTTGAGAAAAGTCCCAGAATCTGAGAGCACGGTGGTCGGAATCGGCATTAGCGGTGCAAACACCGCCAAGCAGAACTCTCAGGCTACGCTGTGGCAGAATGTCAACATATTTGCCTGTTTACTTGTTTGCACTGCAGTCCGCTCATTTCTGTTTCAACATTCGTTACGTGCAAATATGTACAGCAATGAGAAGTTGGATATGAAACTTCCTGGCAGATTAAAACTGTGTGCCCTTTCTTTCAGGAGTGCTAGTTTTGCAAGTTTCGCAGGAGAGCTTCTGTAAAGTTTGGAAGGTAGGAGACGAGGTACTGGCAGAAGTAAAGCTGTGAGTACCGGGCGTGAGTCGTGCTTCGGTAGCTCAGTTGGTAGAGCACTTGCCCGCGAAAGGCAAAGGTCCCGAGTTCGGGTCTCGGTCGAGCACACAGTTTTAATCTGCCAGGAAGTTTCATATCAGCGCACACTCCGCTGCAGAGTGAAAATCTCATTCTGGAGAAGTTGGATATTCTACTTTTATGTGGCGAGTGTCCGACGCGCAAGGAAATTGCACTAATTATTAAGACTCTAGTGCGGACAGGCTGCTTGTACGTCAATAAGAGGGCAAGAAAGAAGACTGCAGCTGACAGAGAACACGAAGAAGCTGTTCTGGCTACGGCGATAGTGAATCCGCACAGTGGTAGGAGACATACTGCCAAGTAATGCGGCGTCAGCCACACGAGTATCATCTCGCATCCTCAGAATTTCCATCTCTGTCATCTAACACTGCATCAGGCACTGGACGATCATGTTGCGAACGTCGCACAAATTTTTTTCGGTTATCCCTTCAGCAACTGAGAGACGTTTTTCCAAAGTGTGCTCTTGCTTCATCTCAGGTGTTCTAAATTGAATTCGTACGCTCGCTTTCTGACGAACACACTGCCGGTTCTCCCAGAATAGGTACCACTGGACCATTCGACAGTGTATGTAGCTGCCACACGACGGTTGTCCGGCTCACGCATTTCAGGTTGCAACGCAAATACTGACTGAGAACTTCTGTAGACGTTTGATAGTACGAAGTTCTGTTGTTAAATGGCCTTCGTGGCCTTCCGATTTGACTTTTCTCGATTTCTTTCTCTGGGGAGCACTCAAAGCTGCACGGTCTATGACGAAGCCCCAACTACGCCAGATCACATGTGTTGTCGAATTACCAGTGCATCCTCTACAATTTCATCCACTGAAATTACATCTGTTCATCGTTCTTCCGAACGGCGACTGCAGATATGCATTTCAGTTCATGGTCAGTAGTCTGAACACAAGTTTATTTCATTTTCGTGTGTACGAAATGGCACTGCAGTGTCAAATATGTTGACAGCGTATATCGCACGGAGCTGGCAAAACTCTCGTTACGACTTTAAGTTTAGCATGAAACAACGTTTTGTTAAGAAGAATATTTATTTTGCGATGTATAGGTGGACACAAAATTATTTTTAATAAGATGTTTAGTTCAACGAATGTATCCCATACGATATAATTTAGAGCAATGTAGGTAGAGACAGCTGTCCGTCAGCATGTATTTTACCTCAAAGAAACACACAGCCACGTACAAGAAAAGATTTAATCTATCTTCCAAGTAACATTTGGTTTTTTTATACACTAGTTGCTTTCTGCAGTGTATAAGACCTCTTAATTTTTGAAGAATGAACAGCTGATTTCTCTGCTTCAGCTCGCGTAAATCTGGGAGGATTTACAAACGTAAACACGATGCATATCCCGAAAGTAAGGTCCGATCGGTCGCGAAATGGAAATCACAGTGAAAATTAAAAATGTTTTATTTGCATTAGTTATCCACACTTTGCAGCAACGTCTCTACATAGTCGCCGCTCCGTCTCAGGCATTTGTCGTAGCGTTGTACTAACTTTCCAGTACCCTCGTCATAGAAGGCAGCCGCCTGTGCTTTTCTCCGATTCCTATGCTGAGCTGCAGACCGTTGTCTGAAAATCAGAGGGAACAAGGTTCGGGCTGTATGGAGGGCAATCAAACACTTCCCATCGAAAACGTTGCAGGGGCCTCCTCATTTCCCCTGCAGAGAACTGTCATGAAGAAGGAAATGCATGACAGTTATACTGTGTGGGCTGCATCAAATCAGGTGAAATCTCTCACGGGAACTATACTTCGCGGGAGACACTGTTTTCTAGGCATCTTTACGAGCTCACTGCGCGCTCAGAACTGAAAAGACAGACATGACCCGATCGACTATCACACCTGTGCAAAGCTTCATCGGATTTTCACTGTGGTTTCCATTTCGCGACCGAGAATTCAACGTTCCGGAAAGCGCTGACGGTATTCCATGATAACAGTAGGAGCACTGTGGATGTATAGCATTTCATCCTGCGCGTGTACAAACACAGGTAACCGATGCTTCTCTCTTATACACTGTCAAGCCCTCGTACTACTCCACTCACAACACCAACACACTAAGGACAACTGCGCGCTCAGTGGGCTACTCTAATGGCAGAAAGATACCCCGAGCAGACTGGCTGAAAGCAACGAGGTATGTAGCGACAGAATGAAACGTCAAAGAGTTTGGGTGTGGAAGAAGGTAAGACCATACATGCGAGGCGCGAGCTGCCGCCCCCCCCCCCCTCCCCCAAAAAAGGAAGCATATGACCACAAGAACTTTTTTGCTTCAAATGAGCATTCCTTTCATATCGCGAATATTGACCATTCCTCCTGGGACACCCAGTATTTAGGCCTTGGTGTCCTAAGCAGTTTTTACACACCAAGCTTCCCCAGATTATGAAATCAAAAGGTCCACAATGCTTTACGATGTGACGCACAAAGCGATCTCTTTGGTCTAATTGTGCCACAAAGCTTTATCTTATTCTGTTCACTTGTACTTCCCGTTCATTTCTTATCTGACCTTCCTGCCTGTTCTTCAGCATTCTTCTATAACACCTCAGTTCAAAGGATTTTAATTTCTTGTTGCCTGTACTAGTTGTCGCTCCCTGGGAGACGTTACGCCGCAGGAAAAGTCACTTTTTTTTCCAAGTATCTGGTCACTTGTAGAACAAACGGTTCTCTTAAGCTAAATCACAGTAAACTGGGAACGGATCAGATTGGTTCCCAGTTTGGAACATCGGGGGGGGGGGGGGGGGGGGGGACGATTACTAGCTCCAGCGTTCGCCTTACGAAGCAAGAGAAGCCTTCTGAAAATCTTGATCGTGGAATTGGAACTATTTTTAATCTGTACATTGGAAAATTATATTCCTAGCATAAATATAAAGGGCTATTGTGCGCACGCGTGGTTCGAGTCGAGCAAACAAAGTAGTCTTAATTGCACAACTGACAAAACTCAGAACTAGCGTGATACTGGACTTGTAACTCTTAAATTTCGTTATACGTATACGGATCTTTCATCTAAGTGAACAGGATATCTGTAGTTTGGTTTTATTTAGTTTAATGCGTTAGGTGTGTGGGCAGGTATTCTCCGTTCATCGTAAGCTTAACGCGTTATTCAGCATTGCGCTATGTGAAATGAAATGATCGTATGGCATTGCTGGCCGGGAAGCTCCATCCGGGGAAGTTCGGCCGCCGAGTGCGAGTCTTATTTCAGTCGACGCCCCACTGGGCGACTCACCTGCCGGTGTTGAGATTGAAATGATGATGAGGACAACGCAACACCCACTCCACGAGCGGAGCAAATCTCCAACCCGACCGGGAATCGAACGCGGGCCCGCTGCATGGGAGGCAAGCACGTTACCATTGAGCGAAGCAAGCGGATATTGCGCTATGGATTCGTCCTCGTTTGTTGTTCCGTCCCGCGAAACGCAGACCACGCCCTGTCGAGTAAAGTCGCGTACGCTGTGTTTATGATACAGTCTAGCCGCCCGCTCATCATCTTACGAGCTAATGGATTGTTTGACCTCTACGGCAGTTGGTGGGTTCCGTACCAGACGAAGATTATTTATGTATTTATTCATTACATTCAACAAGGCACTGTACACATTTTACGTTGTGTTCATTACGACAAAAGTGTGATAAGAAATCTTAAATTTAATATGAGATATGACGCTAGAAACAACTGTAACAATAATCGTGGACACCCTAGTAACTGTAGTAGGAGAAAACACAATTTGTATTATACCGCCTGACAAAGAAAATGCGAAGCATTCGGAAGACGTAGTCGGATGTCAGTGTACTTTGTACACGTACATACCCTATGCGAGTGTGTAAATTAGTACAGTGGCAGTTCTCTGTGAAAGGTAACGGCGCTACGGTCGCAGGTTCGAATTCTGCCTCGGGCATGGATGTGTGTGATGTCCTTAGGTTAGTTAGGTTTAAGTAGTTCTAAGTTCTAGGGGACTGATGACCACGGCAGTTGAGTCCCATAGTGCTCAGAGCCATTTGAAAGGTAACGGCCAGCAGAGTGGATTAGCGTCGTTGGTAGTTAACGCTGCTACCAGGCCTTCGTAGGGCATATAAGATGCGTGAACAGCGTCAGAAGTTGAGTGGTCACTGCGAAGGGTATAGAGATGCTGCCTACTTGTCTGAGGCAGCGTTATCAGCACCTGACCGAGCTCGAAATGGGCCTCATTGTGGGTCTCCATTTAGCAGGATGATCGAATCGTGCAATATCGAGATTTGCGAGGCATTCGGATGTGACAGTGGTCTGGTGTTGACTGCATGGGAACGTGAGAGCAGACAAACTCATAGTCAAGGCTACAGTCGAACACGTCTGACCACGACATGAGAGGATCGCCGTTTTGAGCGACAAGTACAAACACGTCGCGTCCTTCAAATCTGCAGCCGCCATACGAAAATAAGTGAGCCTCCAAGCGAGATGCGCTAATGCTCAGGACACCCCACACGCGTTCGGAAGAACAACAGCTCAAAGCCACGTTCGACCATCTCGTTTTAGGTTTTTCATGATTTCCCTGATTGCTGCTAGCAAATTCCAGGATGGTTACTTCGGAAGGAAACAGATGATTTCCTCAACGGAAGAGCTGATTTCCTACCCCATTTTAAAATAATTCAGAGCTTGAGCTTCATCTCCAATGACCGCGATGGCGACGGTATGTTAAACACTAATTTTCCTTGGCTCTGAGCACTATGGGACTTAATTGCTGAGGTCATCAGTCCCCTAGAACTAAGAACTACTTAAACCTAACTAACCTAAGGACATCACACACATCCATGCCCGAGGCAGGATTCGAACCTGCGACACTTTCTTCCTTTTTCTTCCCGAGAACAAGTAATCGATTCCCTGCGTATTTCTGTATAATCCTGCACCATTGGTTGGCGACTAGTGACAGCCGTATTGAGGAATTACCGCCCCATGCGTTGGCTGCCGCTAACATCGTACCACAATAAGGCTGCATTTGGAGTGCAAGCACGGACTACTGACAAATGAAGTCGAATTGTGTTCAGCGGTCAATCGCGGTTCTCCAGTACCCCAGATGACTACCATCGGCGATATGGCGGCGACGTGGCAAGAGGTACAGCGGTGTTACACCACGCAGCACGTTGTGGTGAGCCATTGGGTATGTCTTCAGGACACGGATGGTAGTGATTTAGGGAAGTCTGATGGCACAACGGTACGTCACGGACACCCTGCATCCTCATATGTTACCTCTCAAGGAACGGTATCGTGATGCCACTTTTCAGTACAATGCCCGAGTACACATGGCACATCCCTCTATGAACTACGTGATATTTTAGTAATCCCGTCGCCAGCAAGATTTCCAGATCTGTCCCTGATGGAAACTGTGGGACCCCTCGGACGGTAACTGCTCCCCAGCATCCTCCAGCATGCCCAACGAGAGAATACAACGGCTTTCAGACATCTTCAAAAGCGAGTCAGTGTTTACATCTAGGCCAAAATGTGTGCAGCGTCATACTGATAAGTGGCCTCATACTGCCAACTTCTTAGTATACTTGACTCGATTTTGTAAGCACTGAAATACCCTCTCAAACCGTGAAGTTTCATTTCATTTCTTCCTCCTCTACTGTGTGCTTAACTTTTTGTTATGTTGTGTAGTTCATCAAAGGTCCAATAACAAAGACAAATCACGAACATGTATATGTAAGCTGAGGACACTGGCAGCAGTGGATGTTGGAGAAGACGAGGGCGGAATAGGAACAAGATAGAATCCATTTGTCGTATGGTATCACGTATCGATACCACCATACGGGCTTCATAGCAACGGAATTGCAAGATTCCGTCAGACTCTGACAGCAGTCGCGTGCGATCTGGCGGACCAAATGGTGTGCGCCCACTGAGCCACGCCTCCAGCGGCTCTGGACTACAAGCGCCCTCTGCCGCCACAATATGCGACTTTTAACTAAGAATTTCGCCAAACAGCGGTGCAGATTGAGAACTTATTTTATTGTCTTTTCGCTATCAGTTTTGGGAATTCTGTATGTCATCTTCTGGCCCATACGCACTTCTCAACCATTGTATATTGATTACTGGGACCATCTGTTTCTAGATGTTGTGAATTCTCAGGTGCTTCCTTGAAAGACAGCTGCCACCAGTCAAGTCTTTGAAGGAAGCACTTGACCAGCTGTTGTCCCACGTCCACAATGGATCAACAGAGACAATATTGGATGGCCGGTGGCAGACAAACAGCCCACCCGCACTTGCTACGCCACCACTTTAGGGAGCCTCAGCGTTGTTGACACTTTGACAGCTGGACTCCAATTCTTGCTGCAGTACTTGTAATGAGTCCTCGTTCGCTTTGAGAAATACAACTGTGTTAACTAGTTCACTTATCATTTCTGTTACCCGTCCAGCTTTCCTGTGAAGACAGTTGCCGCGTAACTCTGTAGCCCACTTCCAAAAATGGTTCAAATGGCTCTGAGCACTATGGGACTTAACATCTGTGGTTATCAGTCCCCTAGAACTTAGAACTACTTAAACCTAACTAACCTAAGGACATCACACACATCCATGCCCGAGGCAGGATTCGAACCCTGCGGCAATAGCGGTCACGCGGTTCCAGATGGAAGCGCCTAGAACCGCACGGCCACAGCGGGCCGGCAGCCCACTTCCCCTCACCGTTGTGAATGAAGTCGTACGGAAAATATTGAATTTGGGAACTTCCGCAAGAAGTCCGTCTCTGTTTCGGTGGAATGGCACTCCTGCAGGCAAGGTCGCTAATAGATGCCCCAAAGGCCAATGCGACACATGCTTCTGTCATTGGCATTCTTTAAGTGGCTCACATAGTGTCCAACTGATCGGTAGAGACCTGACCAGTTATACCTGCAACTGATTGGGTCTGGAATCTCCTCGACTCCCAGGTGACCAGATGCTGGACCATCGTGGAAGTACTTCAGGTTCGTTGGGAGGAGAGCAACAGCTTCTGCTCCATCGAATCATAAGAGGAGGGTTCAATAAGTAATGAAACACATTTTTTCTACGATAATTCCCGTTGAAAAAATTCGGAATTTGCTCTGTTATTTTGATGAATATTTCCGCTTCAGCTCCTATAGATTCATGAAGCCCCGATAAGTGGCGGCGCTATACGTAGCCTTCAAAATGGCGTCTGTAGAGAAGGTGCGTTCTAAGCAGAGAGCTTTTATCTAGTTTCTTCTGGCGGAAAACCGGAGCATCGAAGCCATTCAAGGCCGCTTGCAGAATGTCTACGGAGACATGGCAGTGAACGAAAGCACGGTGAGCCGTTGGACGAGTTGTTTGTCATCATCGCAACAAGCTCGTGCAAACATCTTCCATCTAAGGCGTGACAGCCGGCCGCACACAGCTGTGACTCCTGCAGTGTTGGAACGTGCGGACACTCTCAGTCGAGGCGACCGACAACATTTAGCTGCACAAGTGGACGTTTCCGTTGCTAATGTTGACAGACCCTTCTACCAGTTGGGATACTCAAAGGTGTATGCCCGCTGGGTTCCTTACGCACCCTACAGCCCGGATCTCGCACTTCCGATTTCCATCTGTTTGATCGAATGAAGGATTCACTCTGCAGGAAGCAGTGCGAGGTGAGGAGGAGGTTAGTGATGCAGCGAAATGCTGTTTCCGACGTCAGCCACTTGAGTGGTACCATGCTGGCATATAGGCCCTCCCAGTGAAATGCTGTAAGGCCGTCGCAAAGAACGTAGATCATGTTGAACAACAGGGTTTTGTAGCCAATAGAGTGGGGAATAACATGGTGCATTAGGTTCCAGAATAAAAGGAACCAGGTTTCACAAAAGAAATCTATGTCTACCATTACTTTCTGATCGTGCCTTGCAGTTCCTCTTATACACAATTCAAAAAACGTTTTGCATCACCCCGTTCCCAGAACTCCTAAAGATAGACGTTGATTGTGGATATATCACAGACACAGTCCCTTTGACTGTTCAGAGATGTCACTAAACCCGCCCAAAGATGTAAAGAACCATGCATGAGCAGCGCCTATTACACGGAGGGGGTCCGACAGCCGATCAGTTCCGGTCATTCCACCAGGAAGGATGTACACGGCTCGTGTGTCTATAGTTCAACACTGCCTACACGGTCAATACCGCGATTCGATCGAGTCCGCATTGTTACTTTGTGCCAGGAAGGGCTCTCAGCAAGGGAAGTGTCCAGGCGTTTCGGAGTGAAATAAAGCGATGTTGTTCGCACATGGAGGAGATACAGCGAGACAGAAACTGTCGATGACATGCCTCACTCAGGCCGACCAAGAAATACTACTGCAGTGGATGACCGCTATCTACGGATTATGGCTCGGAGGAACCCTGACAGGAACGCCACCATGTTGAATAACGCTTTTCGTGCAGCCACAGGACGTCGTGTTACGACTCAAACTGTGCTCAATAGGCTGCATGATGCGCAACTTCACCCTCGACGTCCATGGCGATTTCCATCTATGCAACCACGATACCATGCAGCGCGGTACAGATGAGCCTAACAACGTGCCGAGTGGGCCGCTCAGGATTGGCATCACGTTCTCTTCACCGATTAGTGTCGGATATACCTTCAACCAGACAATCGTCGGAGACGTGTTTGAAGGCACCCTGGTCGGGCTGAAGGCCTTAGACACACTGTCCAGTGAGTGCAGCAAGGTGGAGGTTCCCTGCTGTTTTGGGGTGGCATTATGTGAGGGAGATGTACGCCGCTGGTGGTCATGGAAGGCGCCGTAACGGCTGTACGGTACGTGAATGCCATCCTCCGACCGGTAGAGCAACCATATCGGCAGCATATTGGCGAGGCATTCGTCGTTATGGACGACAATTCTCTCCCCCATGGTGCACATCTTGTCAATGACTTTCTTCAGGATTACGACATCGCTCGAAAAGAGTGGCCACCATGTTCTCCAGACATGAACCGTATCGAACATGCCAGGGATTGACTCGAAAAGGTTGTTTATGGAAAATGTGACCCACCAACCACTCTGAGGGATCGACGCCGAATCGCCGTTGGGAAGTGGGACAATCTGGACCAACAGTGCCTTGATGAACTTGTGTGCCACGACGAATACAGGCATGCATCAATGCAAGAGGACGTGCTACTGGGTATTAGAGGTACCGGTGTGTACAGAAAGCTGGACCACCACCTCTGAAGATCTCACTGTATGGTGGTACAACATGCAATGTGTGGTTTTCATGAGCAATAAAAAGGGCGGAAATGTTGTTTATGTTGATCGCTATCCCAATTTTCTGTACAGGTTCCGGTACTCTCGGAATCGAGATGAAGCAAAACTTTTTTTGGTGTGTGTACTACGTTCCGTTTATTAATTAGAATCCTACTTTGATCAGTTCCTCATTGTTCTACGTTTCTATGGTTTTCAGTAATGCTAGATCTTCCCTGTGTTCAGCAGAAAGTGTGTTTGCTCGCCGGCCGGGGTGGCCAAGCGGTTATAGGCGCTACAGTCTGGAACCGCGCGACCGCTACGGTCGCAGGTTCGAATCCTGCCTCGGGCATGGATGTGTGTGATGTCCTTAGGTTAGTTAGGTTTAAGAAGTTCTAGGGGACTGATGACATCAGAAGTGAAGTCCCATAGTTCCCAGAGCCATTTGAACAATTTTTTTGTGTTTGCTCAGATTAGGGTTCTTGATGAACAAAGTGCAGCTACTGTCTGCGTCAACGGCGTGGCACGGCGCGGCGCGACAGTATGAGAGCGACTTACTCATGTCTGTGGCTGTAGGCCTGTGAGGGCGTGGCGTAGCAAAGACAGAGGTGTTTCTGGCAGGCGGCGGCCTGTCTTGGCGTGGTGCGTTGCGGCGC
This sequence comes from Schistocerca serialis cubense, assembly GCF_023864345.2. Classification (NCBI taxonomy): domain Eukaryota; kingdom Metazoa; phylum Arthropoda; class Insecta; order Orthoptera; family Acrididae; genus Schistocerca; species Schistocerca serialis. Next base: position 386,688,835 of record NC_064641.1, on the reverse strand, counting down.
GGTCGGCACCCGCTCTGCGGCTCTGTGGTGTCGCACCGCAGGGCTCTGCGCTTCGATCCGGCACTTTGCCCGTCCTCAGGCTTCGCCAGCCGTCTCGTTTACTCTGCCGCTTCCGCCGACGCAACAAGCACCGCTCAAACGTCACCACAATTAAGGCGTGGTGCAAGGCACTCATTGCCTCTCAAATTACAAGATAAGCTGAGTTACTTCCAGATCCGTCATAATGGCTCTGAGCACTATGGGACTTAACATCTGAGGTCATCAGTCCCCTAGAACTTAGAACTACTTAAACCTAACTAACCTAAGGACATCACACACATCCAAGCCCGAGGCAGGATTCGAACCTGCGACCGTAGTGGTCGCGCGGATCCAGACTGTAGCGCCTAGAACCGCTCGGTCACACAGGCCGGCGATCCGTCATAGCTACAGCTGACTTCCTATCGGTCTATGAACTCTATTATTCGAGCAAGTCAGAGAGAATGATTCCGGACGACAAAATAAATATAAGAGACTATGTCTCCATGGCCAGGGTCAATTTGGATGAAATCATTTTGAATATTAGGCCATGTCATTTAGAAACAGTACAAATGTTTATAACAACGATGTTTCGATAGTCTCTGCAGTGGTCGTCAGGGCGCCAAAAAGCTTGGCCCGTACATGCACACACGGAGCGGGGGGGGGGGGGGGGGGCAGCGGTCAACATTAGTGATGAGGGCTTTATTGTGAACGACAACTTAGCTGTAGTGGAGCTTGTGAGCTACAGTTATCGAACGTTTAAACTATGGTATTAACAGATAATGTCAGTATGACCAATAATTTGTCAAATGTAGACATTCGAAGTAAACTAAGTAGTCTGTCGTTAGAGTACTTAAAAAGAAATACAAGGGATCTAGCAGAGGAAAGCATTGATGACCAAGCGCTGCCAACGCTCATATAACTAAAAGTGCGTAAGAACTGTACATAGCAGGTAAAATCACTTTCCACGACACTAACAATACAAGTTAGTTGTTACAATTCGATATGAACAAATAGCACTGTTGCAAGTTTCGACGCGACACTCTCATCATCAGATGGCTGATCACGTTTAAAATTACATAACGATGTATGTGCGTTTGTAGTAATGGTTCTTTGCGAGTGGCGGTCATCAAAAACCGATGTAAGAAAATAGAACTACTTTGTTGCAGTTGGACGTCACAATGAATTACGGTAATGTACACTCCTGGAAATGGAAAAAAGAACACATTGACACCGGTGTGTCAGACCCACCATACTTGCTCCGGACACTGCGAGAGGGCTGTACAAGCAATGATCACACGCACGGCACAGCGGACACACCAGGAACCGCGGTGTTGGCCGTCGAATGGCGCTAGCTGCGCAGCATTTGTGCACCGCCGCCGTCAGTGTCAGCCAGTTTGCCGTGCCATACGGAGCTACATCGCAGTCTTTAACACTGGTAGCATGCCGCGACAGCGTGGACGTGAACCGTATGTGCAGTTGACGGACTTTGAGCGAGGGCGTATAGTGGGCATGCGGGAGGCCTGGTGGACGTACCGCCGAATTGCTCAACACGTGGGGCGTGAGGTCTCCACAGTACATCGATGTTGTCGCCAGTGGTCGACGGAAGGTGCACGTGCCCGTCGACCTGGGACCGGACCGCAGCGACGCACGGATGCACGCCAAGACCGTAGGATCCTACGCAGTGCCGTAGGGGACCGCACCGCCACTTCCCAGCAAATTAGGGACACTGTTGCTACGGGGTATCGGCGAGGACCATTCGCAACCGTCTCCATGAAGCTGGGCTACGGTCCCGCACACCGTTAGGCCGTCTTCCGCTCACGCCCCAACATCGTGCAGCCCGCCTCCAGTGGTGTCGCGACAGGCGTGAATGGAGGGACGAATGGAAACGTGTCGTCTTCAGCGATGAGAGTCGCTTCTGCCTTGGTGCCAATGATGGTCGTATGCGTGTTTGGCGCCGTGCAGGTGAGCGCCACAATCAGGACTGCATACGACCGAGGCACACAGGGCCAACACCCGGCATCATGGTGTGGGGAGCGATCTCCTACACTGGCCGTACACCACTGGTGATCGTCGAGGGGACACTGAATAGTGCACGGTACATCCAAACCGTCATCGAACCCATCGTTCTACGATTCCTAGACCGGCAAGGGAACTTGCTGTTCCAACAGGACAATGCACGTCCGCATTTATCCCGTGCCACCCAACGTGCTCTAGAAGGTGTAAGTCAACTACCCTGGCCAGCAAGATCTCCGGATCTATCCCCCATTGAGCATGTTTGGGACTGGATGAAGCGTCGTCTCACGCGGTCTGCACGTCCAGCACGAACGCTGGTCCAACTGAGGCGCCAGGTGGAAATGGCACGGCAAGCCGTTCCACAGGACTACATCCAGCATCTCTACGATCGTCTCCATGGGAGAATAGCAGCCTGCATTGCTGCGAAAGGTGGATATACACTGTACTAGTGCCGACATTGTGCATGCTCTGTTGCCTGTGTGTATGTGTCTGTGGTTCTGTCAGTGTGATCATGTGATGTATCTGACCCCAGGAATGTGTCAATAAAGTTTCCCCTTCCTGGGACAATGAATTCACGGTGTTCTTATTTCAATTTCCAGGAGTGTACTTTGTTGCAGTTGGACGTCACAATGAATTACGGTAATGTACATAGCTTTCAAATAAAAGAAGTGAATTGCTTCTAAGTTACTTATTTCGAAAATCTTGACAATATCAAATTAAGAACTTTTCGTATCAAAACTGTCACTCCTATGGCAACCTGATCTTGAAAATTACCCACATATAAGACTTTCCTATCCTTCTCTATCCCTCCTGAAATAGTGCAGCCTTTGTAAGTAGTACTCTATATTTCGTAGCTATGAATTCCATCTCCTGTTTCATTCTCTTTCTTTTGTGGCTGGAACAGCTATTGGTTCCTGCAATTCTCTCAAGCACACTTTTAATGGCACTTTTGCCTCTTGTTTACTTCTCATGACGTAAATAGGGTAGCATATAATCACGTGTTCCTCATTACCAAGTACTTTGCTTGGACACCATTTGCAGCCATTTATGGACTTTATGTTCCCAGACAACGATGGAATTTTTATGAAGGACAATGCGCCATCTCAACGGGCTACAATTGTTCGGAGTTGGTTTGAAGAAGATTTTGGACAATTAAAGCGCCCGGCATGATTCGCATCGAGCGTTTATCGGACATTATCGAGAAGTCAGTTCGTGCTCAAAAACTTGCACCAGCAAAACTCTCGCAATTGTCGACGGCACGTCGCGTTGCGGGACTACGAAGGGCAAAAGCTGGTCCGGCACCATATTAGGAGGTATCCCGTGTCTTTCGCAACCTCAGTATATATGTATAAATGACTTCTATTCTCTCGGACATGTACGAAAAACGCACACGATTTATGATTCTGCAGCCATACACACATGACGAAAGAGAAATTCCGACATCGGCTGCAATCGGACACTGAAATAAATTCATTGGCGACAAATGAAAATTTGTGTCGGAGCGAGCGCTCGCCTTAACCACTTCGGCTATCCGAAAACGCTTCCCGTCTGGCCGAAACTCCCATACGTCGAACACTACATTCGTAGTGTCCCTGTCCATTCTCCTCATTGCTCGCATTGTATCCGATTACTTCCCGCCTAGGTGCGTTTTTTTTGTTTTTTTTTTTTTGTATGTGTGGAGTGTCGGTTATAGACGAGTGTTGTTGTCAGTTTTCATTGAAAAGGACTGACAGAACTTTCTCAGAAATATTCTCTGAAGAGAACCGCCTTCTTGCCTTAAAAAATATAATACGCGATACTTTAATAACTGTTTCATACGAGCGTGATATCGGAGTGTTTTCCCGAATAGTATAACGAGTCCTGTCTCTTAATCTTGTCGTTCCTGCTCCCCTTCTGCGTACAGTTTCGTTTTCAGCTTGTTTGCCGCTGTGGGGCGGGAGTGGACTTAGTGAATCGACGCGCCGACGAGTGCTGCAGAGAAGCTAATAAAAGCAAAAAACAGATTCGCCGACAGTTAACTCGGCATTTTAACCCCGCGCAGCGAATTTCATTGGTCATTAGTCATTAGCTACGGGAGAACTTGATACCAGCAATACCCCTGCTGCCGTCAGAATCAATAGGATTCACGGGTGGCGCGAGAGCTGTTTGAAACTCTACCCATAGCGCATAAACAGTGGCCGCCGGTTTGCGCCATTCACGTCGCCTGCCCACCCCCTCTCCCCCCCGCCTCTCTCTTCCACCCTGCGCTGCCGCCGCCCGCCCCCTCACGGCAGCATCCCCCTTGCCCCTCCGTCTGTTCTCTGCCCGGCGAGCACCCTACAAATTCTGAGCCGCACCGCCGACGCGCAATCCATGTTCGCCGAGAATCAGCGCCACATAGAGTGATACCGATACGCCAGTACTACACAAGGAGCTTGTTTCGTCGAGTAACGGTACAAGTGGCTACGGCGAACATCTGTTGTTTCGTTCCACGGCCAGCGCTTCCGCAGGTTTAACGTGCCCAGACTGTAAATTCGAATAACCACAAACCGCTTGCTTATTTTGCTTCAGCTAGGAGTTGCATGTAATTTGGTAAAACGCATCGCTGTATATTTAATATACCACGGATATCTGAAATTAGTGAGACTACAGCCGTAGAAGGTGAAACGAAACCAGTGGAAAACACAAGTGACTCCCAAACGAACAAACGAAGGGCTCCTGCAGTTAATTCACTGGACTCACAGTCCGGAGAAACGAGGTTCAAATTCCCGTCCCACCATTCAGATTTAAGATGTCGATCGTTTCCCTAAAATACGTTGCGACGGTTCCTTTGAGAAGGAAACACTGACTTCCTTTCTCAATCTTGCCCTTTCCGAACTGAAACCCTATCGACCTCGTCGTCAAAGGGATGTTAAGTCTTATATTTCCATGCATAGTCAAGAGTTTTTATTTTTTTTTTTTTTTATACTTTTACACAAGTCGGATAAATGGGAGGGTACAGCACCCCCACCGAAAATACAATGCGCAACAGAATTAAAGGACCACTTTTCCGAAACCTTGCAATACCCATCCCTTACGACGCGTAAGTTTGAAATTTAGCTCAAAGGTGCATACAAACTTCCTCTGTAATAGTGAAAAGGTTAGCGTCCTGCGAAGTCACCCTCGGGCTCGGCAATGCTTTAAACAGAAAAGTATCATCACATGCTTGAAAAAAGACCACAGCTCAGGAGTTGAGGCCGAGCGGTTCTAAGAGCTTCAGTCTGGAACCGCGCGACCACTACTGTCGCAATCCTACTTCGGGCATGGATGTGTGTGATGTCCTTAGGTTGGTTAGGTTTAAGTAGATCTAAATTCTAGGGTACTGATGACCTCAGATGTTAAGTCTGATAGTGCTCAGAGCCATTTGAACAATCAAGAGTTGATGTGATGTGTAAGGTGTGCTAATGATGTCACATTGGCACCAAAAGCCACCACAGTCCTGCCCAGTGCCACAGTGGACGTGACAAACAATGGAAAGGTTTTCACAGCGCCTCTTACCCACACTTTACCGCTTCTTTTGATGCCTCCGCGATGAAGGTCAGAACCGCGACACCCAAAATTGAAATCACGCAGTTTTCTTATGAGTGACCGTGGGAAACATTCAAATCACACCGCCGTTCAGAATTGACACGAAAAGATCGCAGGAGGTGGCCGATATGGTGTCAATGAAACTACCCTTTTCCCACACATTTCGCGAGGTGATGGTTCAAATGGCTCTGAGCACTATGGGACTTAACATCTGAGGTCATCAGTCCCCTAGAACTTAAAACTACTTTAAACCTAACCAACCTAGGGACATGCCCGAGGCAAGATTCGAACCTGTAACCGTAGCGGTCGCACGGTTCCAGACTGAAGCGCCTAGAACCGCTCGGCCACTCTGCTCGGCTCGCGAGATGAACAACAGGAAGAGGTTCTCCTCAACCTTTGGCACTGCTGACGCCGTTGCGCCTTGCAACCGTTCTCTCAAGACATCGTAGGGCTGCATCCCCATCGAATGTGGTCGCACCCGTTTGGAGAGAAAACAACCCCAATGTTTGCTCTCATGTACATGATGGAAGCATAAGGGAACATTCAACACCATTAGACGAAATTTGAAAGCGAACCGAAGCAGCAAAGTCTGCTTATTCTTTTCGACGCTGCTGTTTCGCGTGCTCACGGAGAGGTTGTTGGGGGGGGGGGGGCGGTGAGCCTAATTGTTAGCTACCCACCTTTGTTAAGCACCTTAAAATGTACCTGTACAGACAGGACCAGTTACGAGAATCCCGAGCGCAACCCACAGGCTACACTGCTCTTCTTTCACTGCTACAATGCTGCTCCTGTACCCAATAGGCCATCCGGTAGGGAAAGTGGTGGTTTCATTCACGCTCATTATGCCACCTTCTGCGGCCCTTTCATGCAGATTCTGAGTGGTGTGGTATGCCTGGAATGTATCCCTCGGTCACTCGTAAGAAAACCACACTATTTCAATGTCGGGCATCGCGGTCCTGACCTCCATTGCACAGGCGTCAAAGGAATGTATGAAATATGGGTAAGAGGAGCTGTGAACATCTTCCCATTGCATGACACGTCCACTGTGGCACTGTGCAAAATTGCGGTGAAGTTTGATGCTAATGTGATATCATTAAACCACTTAAACGTTACACGAACTTCTGGGCTGTAGGTTTCCTAGGTTTTCTTCCCCCCCCCCCCCCCTTTTTTTTTGCGTGTATCGGCACCATTTTGTTTGAAGCGTCGTCGAACTCCAAGGTGACGTGCCATGACGTGGCAGGGCGCCACGCTTTCTCGTCATTACAGAGGAATATTGTAAGTACCTTTAAAGCAAATTTCAAACTTGAACCTCGTAATGGGTGGGAATTACGGGCTTTTGAACAGGTGATGTTTTAGTTATTTTGCACAGTGTGCTTAGTAAAACAGTACGATGTTCACATGAAACTGATTCACTTTAACTTTAGATAGCAATCTTCTTCTTTTTGTTTTTGCCATCTGTGGAACACGCTAATTCGGATCAAGTTTTCTTCTTTCGGTCTATATCCTCGTCGAATATATTTTCATGCTCACTCTTGAAAACCTTGTTTCACTTCTGAGTCTACAACATTTTCGTTCCGTGTCTAACTCCAACATGGAAATCCATGACAGCCTCAATTATCTATCTGAAAGCTACTGTGTTAAGAATCTCTCTTCCTGTATGCTCATTTCTATCACAACTTAACTCTCATTTCGTAAGCACCGATTGTTTCAGTTGAAGTAATGACGGTAAATTCAAAATTTTGAGAAAAGGGAACAGCGGCTTTATAATAATCTCATAATCTCTTGCTCGTCTGCTTTCAGGTGCTCCTGTTGTGACTGAGGTATGAGCCATTACGGTAACTTTGGTTTCACATAATTTCGGAAGTCAGCTTGAGAATGCATTAGCTCATTGTTATAGGAAAGGGAACCAACATTAACAACACGATTAAGTTATTCGTCTGGAAACTTCTACAGTTTGTTTTAATCTTGGCTTTGCTCGGAAACTGTACGTGTGTCTAGTAATAAATATTGCGGTGCATTATGGGAGAAGAACTCTTCTGGGATATTGCACTACTGTGTACAGAGAAGAGTCGTCGCACAAAGACGCGGAAAGAATTTTCGTTATGTTCCACAATAACTTAAGTACCAATTTAATCTGCGGAATAATTATGTTTACGCATTGTTTGAAAGGACTCGTGTCCTGCATGTTTCATTCAAATTGATAATGTGTAATATGGTACCGTAATAGCATTCTTCATTTTCGACGGTTTCTTACCTATGGAAATGCATCCACAATTGGGCAAAGTTTGTAAGGAGCGCGATCCTTTATCAGCAGCTACAAAATGGCTGACTTAAAACGCGACCATTCTTCTTGAAGATGGGAGACAATGGAAGACGTCTCCAGAAACTTCAAGAGAGTACGCACCACGCAGCTGAACGATCGGTGATTGTAGGTTCGTTTCTTTCACAATTAGAATATTAGAAGAAAGAATACGGTGCTCTTTAGAGGAAGATTTAAATATGATAAATCTCTGTACAGAATGAGTCCAGCATTATTGAGAGAATGTGAATAAAAATACCAACTCTTCAGTAAAGTTACTACCATTTTAATATACATCCAGACGATTAATAATGGCTGGAAACCGCTGGCCATGCATCACTTTTTGTATAAAGTCGATTTCGCCTAGCGGAAGAGTTATGGCACGTGTTTGCCGGGATGCAAAACTAATTATTCTTACTGATTTCCTTGGGAAGGCCAAAGTAATGACCGCCCACTGCTTCTCAACTCCATCGTATCAACGGGATGAAAATCTTACCTCAGAAAGGGTCTGGGTTCCTAATATGAAAAATACTTCGAAAATAGGAAATAGCGGGAACTGAAGTACGTCTATTTATGAACGCCGCAAAAATGGCTCTGAGCACTATGCGACTTAAGTTCTGTGGTCATCAGTCGCCTAGAACTTAGAACTAATTAAGCCTAACTAACCTAAAGACATCACACACATCCATGCCCGAGGCAGGATTCGAACCTGCGACCGTAGCGGTCGATCGGCTGCAGACTGTAGCGCCTAGAACCGCACGGCCACTCCGGCAGGCATGTACGCCGCAAACCACCGTACAATGCATGCCGGAGGGTCCATATTGCCGATATTGTCGATTTTGTTTCTTATTCCATTCAAATGTTAAGTGAGAGAATAAGGTTGTGTGTCTACGTATGTGTCCAAATTTCTCTGGTTTCATCTTTTTTTTTTCTCTCCTTATGATCCCTGCGCGAGATTTACTCGTACGTTCGTGACAGTGTAATGGTCGCACAGTCTAATTCAAATGTAGATTCACTAAATTTGCCCCGCAATGTTTCGCTGTAACTACGTCATCTTCCTTCCAAGAACTCACGTTTAAGTTCCCTGTTGTATTTACATACGAGTTATAGCAACCTATTATGAACCTAGAAGCGTCTGTGAATTCGTTTGATGTGTGTTGTCATGCATACTCATAAGGATTCCTAACACTGGAACAATAGACTTATTGAAATATTTCTGCTACCACCTTGAATGCAATTTGGTCGCTACATCTACTATGATTTGACACAATATCACTCGCTCTGAAATTTGAGATTGAAACACGTTTTGAGTTCGGTGAAATTGCTGTGGCAGTCATAGAAAAATATTTCCAATTTTTCCAGAATGGCTCTTTAGGGATGCAGCTTACTCACTGAAATCACACATTGCTTAGGCGATAGTCAACAACTTGTACAGCACAGTGTTATGCATTTTGTAAAAGAAGAAAAAAAAGGGCACTTAAATAACTTAAGACGAAGAATGTTTACCGTTAAGTAAACGAGCTGCGCCTTTTTTAGGGTTCCGTACCTCATTCAGTTAAAACAGAAGTCTTCTAGGATCATTGTAAATTGAACTTGAATATAAGAGCAAGCAGCTGTTAAGTGATGATTTATTCACAACCGGTTTCACTGCGTTAAAGCAACACCTTCAGATGGTTGGTAGTGTCGCTTGTATTAGCACAAGGAGACGTCTCCAACGTTCGTACTGACAGAATCCTACCACATGAAGAGGGGAATTCGTCTATAGTAACTGCCAGAGCATTGGGGCGAGTACTGCAGGGGATGCGGCACCGAAACTAGTAGGAACAGGGAATGAACACCAGATAATAGGAGATCCTGTTTATAAAGGCAAACTCCGTAGTTGGTTGTCGCGAGGATAAACTACAGCATTGATAGCTCTTCCACTAGTGTCAGAATACTTGTGAGATGATACCAACAGCTTCTTCAAAGATGATCTTGGTTGGTGCATTTGTGCTTGTTTAATAACACTATGGACAGGAAACAGCGAATTTGACAAACCTGTGTGATCGTTTAGAGGTTCCATTAAGTTTGATGTTTCATTAACACTGGCTACCACAGATGCGTTCTGTGCATCCAACGCAGAGGGCGGTGTTTTTGCCGCTTTACTGCTTATCTAATGCTGCTACACGTGCTGAGAGAGAGCGTTGCGTGTGTTACGGAGTACACATCATGTGATAAGGAAACTTAGTGAAGAAATTTTATTTTCGTACATCTTATCGTCTGATATATTTGCTCGATAGAGGACTGAATTTCTTTTCATTATTAGTCACAGTTACTGTGCTGCATCAAATTTAGTAAAGCATTGCACAATATTTTAAAGAGTCTGCAGAGGTAAAAACCCATTCCGTAGACTTTGAAAGTGGTTTATTTTAACTCATATATTGTTGTCTATGATTCGCAGTTAACGTATTGAGATTTTATTTAATACTTAGAACAGATCAATATTTAATTTTTTTATCGATATTTGGTTGTTGTATCTGGTAGACGGCCGTACGGAGTGTACCCTGTTTTGGCCACGTGGACTTGTCAGCTACTATGACATACTTATAATACGAAAAAAAATAAAAAAACAATAAAAACCAGTCTGTTCTACATGTTACCTTCGGGTATCTTTGCTCAATAAAGGGCTGAATTTCTTTTCGTTATTCATTGTAGTTACTGTGCTGAATCAACTTAAGTAAAGCATTGCACAAAGTTTTAAAGAGTTTCCAAGATGTAAAAACGCATTGTGTAGACTTCGCATATGGTTAATTTTTGTTCATTCATTGCTGTGTTTGAAAGGTAGATAAGATATCGAAATTACATTTAAAAGTTGAGTAAGGATTTATATCTGGCAGACAATCATGTACAGGGCGCCTTATTCTTTTTTTTTCTGTCCCCACGCATTGGGAATCATGCGGTCACAACAGCCATCATTTCAGAACGAGATTTATTTTGAAAATGATGGCAGGCAAAGAGGCAATTATAATTGTATGGTATATATGCCAAACTTTTATTATTCTTTGAGATATAGAAGTACATCATCGGCAACAGTGGGAGGATCGGCAGAATGGGACGTGTATACAGGTCAATAGCGCTTAACAAAAACCCGGAGACCCCATTTAAACACGTCAGCAACATCTGGGGAGATGCGGAACATGACGAGGTAACTCGTCCCCAATAGTCAAAGGGTTATTTGACGTTTAACATTGCCGACCGGAGTGGCCGAGTGGTTCTAGGCGCTACAGTCTGGAACTGCGCGACCGCTACGGTCGCAGGTTCGAATCCTGCCTCGGGCATGAGTGTGTGTGATGTCCTTAGGTTAGTTAGGTTTACGTAGTTCTAAGTTCTAGGGGACTGATGACCTCAAGTGTTAAATCCCATAGTGCTCAGAGCCATTTGAACCATTTGAACGTTTAATATTAAGCTGCGTCCGATCAGGAGGGAGTGATGAAATGTTGGTGGATCATAAGCCCTGGCAACAGAGAACACGTAGGATACAGTGCATAGTGTCCTAGTTCCGTTAGGACGGCTTGTGTGAAATTCCGAACTGCAGTGCTATCTTGCTGCGAGTTGCGGCGTAACAATCCCTGGAGTTTCAAAAACAGCTGACAAGGGAACCTCCCCATCGCACCCCCTTCAGATTTAGTTATAAGTTGGCACAGTGGATAGGCCTTGAAAAACTGAACACAGATCAATCGAGAAAACAGGAAGAAGTTGTGTGGAACTATGAAAAAATAAGCAAAATATACAAACTGAGTAGTCCATGTGCAAGATAGGCAACATCAAGTATGCTCTGAGCGAAGGAGCGCGGTGGTCCCGTGGTTAGCGTGAGCAGCTGCGGAATGAGAGGTCCTTGGCTCAAGTGTTCCGTCGAGTGAAAATTTTACTTTATTTATTTCCGCAAAGTTATGATCTGTCCGTTCGTTCAGTGACGTCATTTTTCACTGTAATAAGTTTAGTGTCTGTGCTTTGCGACCGCACCGCATGAGTGTGCGACCGTGCGATTAGTTGACGAAAGGACGTGCCTCTCCAATGGGAATCGAAAACATTTGATCGCAAGGTCATATGTCAACCGATTCCTGCACAGGAAAGCACGTCTGACACATTCTATACGACACTAGTGACGGCATGTGCGTCACATGACAGGAATATGTTGTCGTCCCACCTAACTCGTACACTTGGCGAATGGGTAAAAAAATTCTTCTACCTTGCTCGATTTAGGTTTTCTTGTGGTTGTGATAATCACTCCCAAAAAGTGATTAAAACAAAAGAGTTTGTCACATAAACTGAAAACGAAGAATTAAACTTTTCACTCGAGGGAAGACTTGAACCAAAATCCTCTTGGTCCGCAGCTGCTCACGCTAACCACGGGACCACGGCGCTCCTGTGCTCACAGCATACTTGATGTTGCCTATCTTACACATGGACTACTCAGTTTGTATATTTTGCTTATTTTTTCATAGTTCCACACAACTTCTTCCTGTTTTCTCGATTGATCTGTGTTCAGTTTTTCAAGGCCTATCCACTGTGCCAACTTATAACTAAATCTGAAGGGGGTGCGATGGGGAGGTTCCCTTGCGAGTAGAAAGTGAAAGTGCTAGCATTTGCTGTAGCAGACATTTGGCTGCGAACGTATGTCTGATACTCGTCGGAAAATGGCAGTGGAACAGTGAGGCAACATCAAGTTTTTGGAGTCTTCTGGCGTTTTTAGGCGAGAATTCGTCGAATTCGACCCGAATACCGAGAGGCGGGTTCCTGGTGGCTAGTCCCTGACAACAGCCTGGCTCACAAAGGGAAGGCGGTGCACGGGCTTTTGTCCCAGCAGATGGATCACTGTCCTAAAAGCCGGCCGGGGTGGCCGAGCGGTTCTAGGAGCTACAGTCTGGAACCGCGCGACCACTACGGTCGCAGGTTCGAATCCTGCCTCGGGCATGGACGTGTGTGATGTCCTTAAGTTAGTTAGGTTTAAGTAGTTCTAAGTTCTAGGGGACTGATGACCTCAGCAGTTAAGTCCCATAGTGCTCAGAGCCATTTGAACCATTTTTTGAACAGTCCTAAAAAAATGGTTCAAATGGCTCTGAGCACTATGGGACTTTTCTGAGGTCATCAGTCCCCTAGAACTTAGAACTACTTAAACCTAATGAACCTAAGGACATCACACACATCCATGCCCGAGGCAGGATTCGAACCTGCGACCGTCGCGATCGCGCGGTTCCAGACTGTAGCGCCTAGAACCGCTCACAGTCCTAGATCACCCGTTGTATTTGCCGGATTTGGCCCCAGCCGACTTCTGGTTATTCCCCAAATGGAAGTTGGCATTGAAAGTCATCCAACAAAGATGTACAAAAGTACTAAATGCAACTCCAAAAAGAACTACAGTGACTGTTTTAATCACCTTTAAAACGATTTTAGCTCTTTATTGATTCAGGAGGAGTTTAATTAGGCTAAATATAGTGATTTTTTAAACATAATCCATGACTTTTATGTATCATAGTCACAGTCCTAAAGAAACTGGCCCATCCTGTGTATGAATGAAACAGTTGCAAGGTTTTCTTTGCGTATGAAGAGTGGGACCACTACTGCTTACACGTGAGAAATTCGCCGGTAAGCAGCGAGCGTGTGTGAAATGGTGTCTCAGCTTTCACACAGGAGCCGCGTGGGACACGGCGGCAGGCCGGCGCTTTTTGGGGGCGGAGCGGCGGTTGTCGGCGGCGGGGAGACACGCCAGCCCGGGCCGGCGCCGGCGTGGGGGTGGCCGCCCGCGGAGCGGGGGCGCACGCCCCGCTAATTACGTGCGGCGCGGCCGGCGCCGCGTGGTAGAGCACCCCATCCCGCTCGCTTTGGCTGCGTGAGGGATTCCAAGCAGCAGCTCTGCCGGACAACCGCGGCGCCCTTTGTGTAGGCGGAGCGCCGCTTCCCTGTCCCTTGCCACTCACATTCCCTGTCCGCCCGTCTCTTCTTCATCTGCACCTTGATGGCTGCCGCACGATGTGAGCGTAACTTTCCTAACGTACGTTGGTTGGACAATAATATGGAAACCATGCGAGAAACGCATACCAACTTGGTGCGTGAGCTTGCAAGTTGCGCATCTGTAAACTGTGATGACCTCAACCCATAGGAAAAATAATTATCAAAATCTGAACTGTGAAGTCATCCAAAATTCTAGTTGGAAAACCACACTCTTTGTTATACTTCTCAATTGGTCACGTTCCCACTTTGTTTATGGACTGAAAACTCTAATATTCACGAGAAACTGCTCTGAAATTAACCTGAACCGACAAAATTGTGTATACAGGGTGGTACAAAAAGGTACGGCCAAACTTTCAGGAAACATTCCTCACACACAAAGACAGAAAATATGTTATGTGGACATGTGTCCGGAAACGCTTACTTTCCATGTTAGAGCTCATTTTATTACTTCTCTTCAAATCACATTAATCATGGAACGGAAGCACACAGCAACAGAACGTACCAGCGTGACTTCATTTTGTTACAGGAAATGTTCAAAATGTCCTCCGTTAGCGAAGATACATGCATCCACCCTTCGTCGCATGGAATCCCTGATGCGCTGATGCAGCCCTGGAGAATGGTGTATTGTATCACAGCCGTCCACAATGCGAGCACGAAGAGTCTCTACATTTGGTACTGGGGTTACGTAGACAAGAGCTTTCAAATGACCCCATAAATGAAAGTCAAGAGGGTTGAGGTCAGGAGAGCGTGGAGGCCATGGAATTGGTCCGCCTCTACCAATCCATCGGTCACCGAATCTGTTCTTGAGAAGCGTACGAACTTCGACTGAAATGTGCAGCAGCTCCATCGTGCATGAACCACATGTTGTGTCGTACTTGTAACGGCACATGTTCTAGCAGCACAGGTAGAGTATCCCGTATGAAATCATGATAACGTGCTCCATTGAGCGTAGATGGAACGAAACTAAAATGAGCTTTAACATGGAAATTAAGCGTTCCCGACACATGTCCACAAAATATCGTTTCTTTATTAGTGTGTGAGGAATGTTTGCTGAAAGTTTGGCCGTACGTTTTTGTAACACCCTGTATATTCTCTGAAACTTCAAAGACATCTAAGACAATATCTGAAAGGAATTAGAAAAAGAGACAAAATTTCGTGAATTACACACAATACTGTTAATAATTGCATGAACACTGTGGGGGTTCACCATACATCTACCCACTTTTGAGTATAACCAGTGTCTCTTAGTACTACGACTCGTAGCAATACAATATCAAAAACTTTTATTACTGGGTGTACAGTCCCTAAGTGATTTGACAGCTGACATTTATAATTCACGCTCACGTCAGGAAAAGCACCAATACGGGAATAGCAGTTTTTACGTTATTGGTCAGAACGCAAGCAATTATGGCGGTTGCCGTAATTTTCGCGCGACGCCATTTTTCACGACCAAATACTCTTATTAGTCACTGTCATATATCTAGTCTCATAACAATACATCAAACTGCATAAAATAACTACAATAATTTTGACATGCAAGGAGAATTAGTTCTAATGAGAGGAAGAAGTTTATATTTACTGGTGTTTCAACAATGACTACCAGGCAACTTTTGATTCACTGATCGTAATTTTATTTTCGTTAGCGGAAAGCAAACATAAACTAAACAAAGAATTTATTTGAATAGAGTCTGTAATTCTTATACTCTTAATAGAGAAAGAAAGTTTCCAGGTCAGGGGATAGCGTTCGGCGAAATCTCTTAACCTCTTGTTACATACGAAGCGTTGCGTTGGGCAGCACGATGTCGGCGGGTTACGATGATGAGAGTAGGATACAGGCAGTTCCACTGGTTAATCTTCTCCGGCGAAACGCAAATAAAGTTCCAGCACAGCTGTATCATTAACCCCGTGGTGATTAACAAACCACAAGACGCCAGTATACGACCGTTGTTGACATGTCCTCTCTTTCAAAGTACATTACGTAGACATCGCTCGTTTTTACACTCTATGCACTGTCCGTGACGCTACCGTCCATAATTACACAGTTCGTCACATTTATATAGTCTTAGCCACAAATACACAGTTCATAGAATTGTTCTTGTGTGTGAAGCACACCGTAAACAATGTCCACTCTGTTCTCGCATTTCAAACTTCGACAACGTCACTGAAAGCCATTTATATTGCGCAGTTAATTAAAGTCTTCACTTTCACGGCTGGATAGAATGTGATAGACAACAGTTCCACCACCCAAAACCAATACCAGCAAAGCACTGTTCGTGTCGGCCAGAACCAAGTATTGTTAGCGGCACTTTCACAGTCCGCTTTATTTGCTCTTAAAGTTCGCTGGCGTGGCATTACATACCGCAGGGGTGAAGAGAATTAACAATCTGATAGTTCGGTATTACTGTCCATACAATTACGTATGCTTTCCATAAAACACAGTACTATTTTTCCGCGCACGCTTCACAGACACACCATCCACCATCCACTCAACTACACAACGACCTTTCGACTATCGATATCACTATCGCTATCTCCTGTCTATAGATGTTATATCGTTATCGTAAATTAGATAAATCTTTATAAATATTATTGACTGCATTTTTCACAATTAATAATATTCCAAAAGAGAACTTTACAAACTTTACCACAGGTACAAAGCAAGAAACATATTTATCCATTGGCAAACGAAATAATGACAATCACATCTTTACATTTAAAAACCACAGTAGAATGTTACATAATCACAATTAGAAATGACCATATGAACAAAAGAAAAAGAATAGAAATCTAAATAAAATCACGAAAAAAAAGTTTTATATGCTTAATTAGCAATGCCTTCACAAAACCGCCGGAAGAAAAGAAAAATATTGGTACATCTGGAAAGCGGAGGTCGATTTTGATCCAATGTTTCAACGTCGTCCGCCAACGAATAGCGTAGTGTCAGAGCTACCAGAGGCCAGCCCTGTCTACTCAATAATACGCAATGCTCACAGCCAGAAGGCTCAGTGTGGTGCAAACGTGTGAAGCAAGCAGGCAACCATACCAAGCAGGCCACCTACAGCCTCCTGAGTGAGTTTGAAAGGGGTCAAATTCCGGCGTTCCAAGTGGCAGGATGGTCCTTTCGGAGAATTTCCACGCGAGTTGGACGAGAAAAATTGGAAACGTGGTAAATTCTATGCTGAGGTCATCGGTCCCTAGGCTTATACACTACCTAATCTAACTTAAATTAATTTACACTAAGGACAACACACATACCCATGCCCGAGGAAGGACTCGAATCTCCGACGGGGGGAGCAGCGCGAACCGTGGCAAGGAGCCTGAGACCGCACGGCTAGGAAGTTGGACGAGCTATATCAGTTTCGCAGTGATGCTGGACAGATGTTCAACATGGAGGGTTGCGAACCAGTTGATGTTCAAATGGCTGTGAGCACTATGCGACTTAACTGCTGAGGTCATCAGTCGCCTAGAACTTAGAACTAATTAAACCTAACTAACCTAAGGACATCACACACATCCATGCCCGAGGCAGGATTCGAACCTGCGACCGTAGCGGTCGCTCGGCTCCAGACTGTAGCGCCTAGAACCGCACGGCCACTTCGGCCGGCCGTTGATGTCAATGGGACTACGGGCACGCACAGCTCTAGCCCGTCTTCCATTCGCGCCAGGCTATCGAAGTGCGCGACGCGACTGTTGGCATCGGAGGATCACTTGGAAGATGGAAATGTGCGCCATGGTCTTCATTGATGAAAGAAGATTCTGCCTGCATGCAAGTGACTATCATTTGCGTGTACAGTGTAGAACCGGTGAGCGCTGTCTCGTAGAGTGCACTCGTCCAAAACACATTGGCTCGACCCGAGACCTTGTGGTCTTGGGCGCGATAATCTACAACTCTACTACACCTTTGATGTTTCTACAGGGGAATCTAACCAGCGTTCAGTATGTACAGAATGCTGTCAGATTCGTTCTTTTCTCGTTCTTGCAACAGGAAGGTGATATGTTGTTCCAGCGGGGTAATGTTCGCACATACAGTGCCCGTGAAAGACAATGAGCTGGCCATCTCCGTAGTTATCTGCAATCGAGCACTTGTAGGGCATGGCGGGACGAGAAATGGCTCGAGTGACTCGTCAACCAGTAACTCCTACAGAATTACACGAAAACGTCGAGCAGACGTGGCATATCGTAGCCCAGAACAGTATTTGCCATCTGTACGTCCGACTGGAAGCCAGAGTTGGCGCCTGCGTTGCCGCCCGTGTATGCTACACCACGTGCTGCTATGGGTGTTGCGACATGAGTCGATATCTGGTACCTGTAAATATAATCATTTCTTGTACTCCATATCCACTGTTGCAACGATAAGTATTAAGTGAAGTGGCTACCTCTAAATTGGTGTACTATATTTTTCTGGCACTGTATTTCATCACGAACTACGCCCTTGGTATGTTCTCAATACGTTGCAGGTGTCATTCGAGATCAGAAAGCTATTCCGTGTAGTTGTAACTGCATTATGTCGCAGCTAAGCGAGTGTGAAAGTGGGCAAATTGTGATGGTTGTCTTGTGAGTCTTGCCGTAACCAAAGTAGGTGAAGTGTTTGGTATTTCAAGAGGTACCGAGTCGCAGCTTTATACCACATACTAGGATCCTGTAGGCCACAAGACAACGGAAGTGTGTGTTGAGTGATTTTGATAGGTCACTGGTGGGTACTGTGCAGAAAAGTGAAAAAATGACAGGACGACAGGTGCAAAAGTCACTGCAGAACTGAGAGTCGCACTCGTGAACTCTGTCACCGCCAAAACAACACAAAGCGTGCTCCAGAAGCGGGAAATTTCAGGGCGAGTAGGAATTCCCAAACCACTCATCAGTGATACGAATGGTCGGAAAAGGAAAACGTGGTACCGAACGAAGCCTTGAAACCTGGACAATGGAAGAAAGTCATTTGATCGAATGTGTCTTGTTTCACACCGTTTCCAGTTTCTGGCCGAGTTTACGACACAAGAGTGAAACATTGCGGGGGTCCCGTGATGATTTGGGCAACTATATCGTGGTATCCTATTGGCCCCATCATTACTCTCCAAGAATGCATTTCTGTCAAGGATTGTGTGACCTTTTCGGCTGATCATGTCCATTTCATGTTACAATCTTTGTTCCTCAATAGTTATTCTACGTTCCGAGACTACACAGCCCTTATTCACATACGTGTTTTAGCAATAGTGGATCCTTGAGGAAGATCCCAGCAGAGGGGTCGAAACGTCGATCGTTTTAGACTAAACATGACGCCAACTAATAACCCAAAAGATTTTAACTTCAGTGACAACAGTCACGAAAACTTGCAGACTTACATACGTATTCACATAGTTCGCATCGTCCAGGACTGCTTATGTGAGCACGAGGACGAATTGTCGCGTCTTTCCTGTACACCATAGTTACCAAATATTTATATTATTGAGCCTTTGTGGTCTGTTTTGGAGGGAAGTATGTGAAATTGTTATCCATCTCCCTAATCACTACCAGAACTTGCCACTATTTTGCTTGGAGAATGCTCTAACATTCCCTTGAAAATCGTACGGAACCTGTATTTATCCACACCAAGACTACTGGAAGCTGTTTTGAATGCCAACAGATTTCCTTCACCGTGTTAGGCATGGTAGTGCTGTGCGTTTTTGGTGTTTTCTCGCTTTTGTCCATTCCCTGTTCCACTGTCATAT